>NC_055959.1:16838787-17081287 GCF_018492685.1 Alosa sapidissima | reverse complement strand
GCCCTTAGGCTCTAAATGGCACACAAGCTGGATGCTACACAGATGGAACCCTCTCTCCCTCTTGTGGAGAAGGCTGGCATCGCAGCGGCAAAGCAAAGTCTGTCAGTGTTGTCATTAAGGCCTTTATCCAGGCCTTGCTCCTCTCTGTTTAGGTTCATGTTAATTTCTTCAGGCTAAAGAAAATGCTTTGATTTGGGTCCCCTTTTGTTTGGTTGGTTTCTCTGGTTCTGTTTGTAGTAATGAATTTGGTCCCTATTCTCCAAGGGCTGGCTGGTTTCATGATGTTTTTTTTCTCTGGGCTCTTTGTTTGATCTGATTTGTGGTTTTGGTCGAGTTTCTCAGGGAGCTGGCAGCTCTGTGGGACTATTAATTTATTCTGACAGCTGAGTGGGATGGATGACACAGAGAGCCCGAAATGCCACAGACGTTCAAGGAATCTAAAAAAGAATGAAAACTATTCAACTGTTTCTAGGAAAAGTGGAGGAGGCAGCAGTGAATGGGCATTCACCTCAACAACAGGCTGGTCTGGAAATGTAACTTTGAGGCTGTATACAGAAGGGGCAGAGCAGACTCTACTTGTTGAAGAAGCTTAGGCACTTTATGGTGTGAACATGATGTGTTTCCAAGAGGAACCCATAGGCATGATGTCAAACCAGGACCATAGCCAACAACCAATCCAAACATGTCAGTACACTAAACAATATATTGCTATGGGTGAACTACTGAACAGTCTATCATACCAAGTGCATTTTTCGTGGCCATCTGTTGAAGCTTTAGAACCGGTAACACTAACAAACTGCATTTTGTTGTCTCTGTACTTATACTCTGCACTATGACAATAATAATCGATTACACTTTACTTGACAGTATTGACATAAGAGTTACATGACACTGTCATGAACGTGTAAACAAGTCATAAACGTTTATGACATAACGCTTCTGTTATTAAGTGTCATTTGGTTTTTGTCATAACAAGTTAGGGTTGGAGTTAGGGTTAGGGTTAAGGCCTATTCACACCAAAGATTCGCAATGAGATGAGCTGCAACATTCTATAAACCAGCAACTTGCTGCAACATTCTAAAACCTTGCAACTGCGACTAGATGGTGAATGCTTCGCGACGGTTTGCAACAAATTAGGCCTTAGAGCAGCGGTTCCCAAACGTTTTTTCCCGTGCACCACCACCTACATCCTGACTCGGCTCACGTACCCCCACCATCCGACACATAAAAACGTAACGCATTGACGCATTCCAGGCATCATGTTTAATTAGCCGCCTTACATGATAACAAATAACAAAATCAAAATGTGCAACTGGTCTATGAGCTCTCACACCAAAAAAAAAAAAAAAACAGTGTGTAGAACAATATTATGAAACACAAAGAACAAAGAGAACATAGATTTTAAAAAAAATTTTTAAACACCTTTCCGACATGGCCCTTTTCATCTCGCACACCCCCTAGTGAAGCTCTCGTACCACTGGTGGTGCACATACCAGATTTTGGGAATCCCTGGGTTAGAGGTTAGGATTAGGATTAGGGTTAGGGTTAGGGTTAGGGTTAGAGAGAGAGGAACATTGCAGAAAGGGCTCAAAATAATGGACAACCCCAAACATGCCTTACATGACCCACTGGTTAGACAACAGAGTGCAGTCAGTCGAAGGCTTCTTCAGCTCCATGGTGAGATGTTTTGTGCGACTGTTCACAATTTAGGGGACTATTTACATAAATTAATTTTAAAAAGAGACCCTGAGACTGCGTGAGTCTCACCATTATAAAACCAACACTGAGTAGGCTACAGCGTACACAGTGGAACAAACTGAATTAGCCCAAAGCAAGGCAAATTAACGCTTGTGAAGGCTAATTGCTTCCTCATTATCATTGCTGGTGCTTGATCGTTCCTCTACGACGCTTCCTCAGGGCTATTGTCCCCGGGTTTCTGGACTCACCTTTACCCTCCGACCACGCTGTGCTTAGGTGGTGTCAAGGTAGTATAAACTTAGATTCAGTGCCAAAAAAAAAACAAGACAACTAGTCACTACCACTACCAGGACATTGTAGGTTTACAACCACAAAACGTGAATTTGAAGCAGGCAGGCTACACACATTAAGATCCACAACACTCCTGCAATAAATCATATTTCAATACAAAACTCAACTGGCTCAAATAAACATGGATGACATGGATGAATGGTTGTTTAATTATTGGAGAAGCGTCTTTCATGCACAAATATTGCACACATCAAAAGCACAAAATGTGCAAATAGTGTACAAGACAAATGACATTACATTCATTAGATATCGATTGGGAAGACTAATTTTCAACCAAGCAGAATTTCATAACAATTGTGTGACAGGAACACGTGCTACTGGAGCCAAGCCATTGAGGGGGTGGGGGGAGGGGGTAAAACCAGGTGCACAAGAGGGGATTCTGTTAAGAATCTGTAAAATTACAGAACTATTCTGCATCAGGAATATTCCCTCTATTCTACTGCACACTCAGAGATGTTCCACTTTGATGTACGTACGACAAATAACCAGATGTTATTGGTGATCGCTTGGGAGATTTACTGTATGGAATGAAAAAGCCGAGACAGGCATTATACACCACATTATTTCTTGTCTGCCCACTGTAGAATCCTCTCTTCTCCAAACGGTGACCTTGGTTTGATGTGAAGATATCTTTGATATCGTCATACTATTGTCAATACGTCATAAAGTAATACTCTAACACTTGCAATGCAGTGCTTGTGTTCAGAGCAGATAAAAGAAGTCAAGCTAAAGAAACAATCTCAACTGTGCGTACATAAGATGAGAGAGAGAGAGAGAGAGAGAGAGAGAGAGAGAGAGAGAAGCTCAAGCAGAGTCAAGCCGTTTTCATTAATCTGCAAATTTTCTCAGATGACGCAAGGACCAACTGACTTCACCCCCCTCCCCCTTCCCTATCTCTCCCTCTCGCATCTCTCCAGTCCGCCCTCACTCACTCCGTGTCCCCCGATGCCGTGGTGTTGGTGGATGGGAGACAGCACCACACAACAGGTAGGACCAACGCATCCTTCTCCATATCCCTCCCAATTTGCCCAATCCCACTCACACTCCTCTTCGCACCCTCTTACCCAGTTTACTATGCTCAGAGTGGTTCACCCACTCTATCGGTCAGTTTGACCCTTAAGAGCAAGTGCGCTTCAGTCCATCTGTGGTCATCTGTGTGTTCCCCCTCTCTTGCATTCCCATTCTCAGGAGGAGCTCTGACACCTCATGTAATGTATTAGCTGTATATGTGTTGATGTGTTTTGAGCTGGGCATGATGCATTGGGCATGTGGGCGGTCGGTGGATGTTCCTCGAGTGTTGGCACGGAGCAGAGGTGTCAGACAGGAGGTTGGCTCGCGCTGAGAGCCGGGATTATGGTCGCGAAAGCTCCATCTGAGGCGGGACGAGACATGGGAAAAATGTGTGTTCACCCAGATTACAGCCAAAACTCCTGGTATGCAGGTACAGGTGTATTATGCCAGAGCAGGGCGAGAGAGAGAGAGAGAATGAGAGAGAGAGAGAGAGAGAGAGAGGAGAGAGAGATAGTGAGAGAGAGAGAGAGTGAGAGAGAGAGAGGAGAGAGAGAGAGAGTGAGAGAGACAAGACAGGGAAATGAGGGTTTGTGAGTGGTAAAGGGACAGATTGCATGAGGGATTGACAGAAAGGTAAACTAGAGTAGGGATCTTAATAGAGGATGGAGAGGACAATTGCTTTTCATTGAAGGAGAGAGGGAGAGAAAGAGAGAGAGGGAGACTACAAAAGCGGGGGTGGATTTATAAATAGAGAAGCTTTACCAGGGTGAAGAGAGCAGATGTGGTAGACAGTCTGTGCTTAAAGAGTTCAAACAACAGATTAATACACTCAGATTACGATTTGAGAGAGAGAAGTGGGGGAGGGTGTGTGTGTATGTGTGTGTGTGTGTGTCTCCTCTCTTTCTCCTCTCTTTCTATTTCTTTAAACACACACACACACACACACACACACACACACACACACACACACACACACACTCACACACACACACACACACACACACACAAAACACATAAACATAATATCCCACCTTATTGGAAATCTCAACATTAGAGGGTTCAACAATTCATCTTTACATTCTGTGAGCAACTGTCAGATCTACATTTTTTAGACCTAAACCTTCATGCTGGTACCAGTGGTTTTCTCTGCAGGACCTTCAGGGAATATCAGGATTCAAGATTAAAAAATGAGAATAGACGCCTTGACCACCAAACTCAGATACGGAAAGAAGCGCCATAGAGCGAGAGGAGTGGGGTTGACTGAGGTGATTGCAACTCCACAACTGTGTTATGATAGAAATAGTCATGTTGAGGGATAAAGCCAAATGTCAGTGCCAATCGACAGAGTGCACTAGATCTGATTAATGCTGACCTCTCAGATTGTCAATACACAGGGCTCATATCAGTGTATGTACATGAACACAGACACAAATACCACACAAATGCATGCATGTGCAGCACACACAGGCACACATTAACATTACATATATGCCCAATCAATCATCAAGAGCTGATGAGGGAGAATGATCAGAGCTATCAACACTAATGAGGACCACTAACCTCTCTTCGTCTAGTGGCAGTGCTTGGTCTACTCTATACCATCCAGTCGGGTTGTGTTATTTTGCATACACACACAAACACGCGTGCTCGCGCACACACACACATATACACACACACACACCATCCAGTCCATGGGCCAGGGGGTTATAGGATTATATCTCTATCTTCGCAAAGCTCACACCAAACAATCAACCGCTGGAAATAATCCCACAGAGACACACACATACACATACACACACACATACCACACACCAAAACGTGCAACATTATTGAAAACACGTCCATGTAAAAACATTCCATGATCAAACACAGGCTCCAAAATTGTTCTCACTTACGCAATAGAGAATTACTTTTCATAACTCTTCAACTGAAATCCTCCCACTGTTACCACTGTCCCATTGGTCACTGGTGACTACCATTTGATTTCCCTCAGCTACAAATGATCAGATACCTAGAGGATAAGATCATGTAGGGAAGAGGGAGATTTCAAGACAAGTATTTTGCCTCACATTTATAATCTGAGTCTGATAAAATGGGGAGGAAGATAGTTTATGATTGATAAATCAAGCACAGAGGACATTCGCTACTAGTAGTCTGGTGCGCTGTGTCTCAAAATACTGTAAGTTCTCGCTGGGTTTTGATGTTTTTTTGTCTTCAAATTATGAGCATCCATCTTTATTACTTTTTTATTATTTCTTATTTATGATTTCTTTGATCTTGACCTGTCATTCCTAGGTTTAAGTTAAGTAGTCTTACTACTGTTGCATGAAATAGATCAAGGAAAACATTTGAAAGTGATTGCAAAAATAATTTATTATGACCGACGTTAGTGCAGCTAGTGTAGCGGCCATATAGCGATTTTCAATGTTTTTTTTGTTGTTGTTTTTTTCGTCATCTGTTTTCTGAATTTCAACGATTCCTGGCACACCGAAATACCGGGGCACATGAAAGTTGGTGGGCATGTAGCCCCACTAGACCTTTACAGAAACATTTAGTTTGGTCCCCAGGGGCTTTAAATCGCCCCTATATCTTCAATTGAGATGTTCTGATGAGCATGCTTTACTGCTGCCTGTCGATACCACTTTTAACCTGTTTTAATGGCACGGGGCAGTGTTCTTGATGACTGGATCCTTAGACTGTGAGAAAGTCATTTCTAGGCTGGTCTTAGCACATCTGAACTCCTCCACCAAGCTGGTCATGGGTAATTCCAACATTTCCTTTACATATAATGCTACAGTACTTAAAACTTGGCACCCCAAGCCATTTCCTAAGTACATTGTTAACAATTCTGTCAAATGTTTCCACCCCTGAAACATCAATTTCTTACACAGACAAAGGCCACCTGATGCATAGCACGAGCCCAAACTGTAAGCACCATTGGTGCGCGGGTCCATTCACAAACGCTCGCCTGATATTTAAATCAACCCAACCGCAACTAGAATTGGATATTAATTAAGACAAAATGATACCCGACGCGCGATCCAACCTGCTTATTTACAAAATGTGTGCTTTTGGTTAATGTAGGCAAACATGCAGTGTACAGTAAAACTTTTACAAAACAGGAACAGAGAGCCCTCCTTAATCAGCGGTGCCTGCAGGTGTACTACCATAAGCACTGTACACACCATCAGGCTACAAGAAGCAAGAGAGAATTCCCCTGTGTGTCACTCCAAGTTGGCCTACCATAATTTTCAGACTTTTCACTGCACTGTAATCTAACTGCATGACAGTGGGCCTTTTCTGTAAAACAAACTAATTTATTTGTAGAACTTTATGCAGAACTACATACAGATAGCATGCAGGAGAGAGATTGTTTGAGCGGTAGAGAGAATGAGAATGAGAACTCGGGAATGCAGCAGTTTAAATACTGGTAAGCTTACGAAAGGTATCACCATTATTTTACTGAGCTACTTGTCATTATGTCTTGTGCCTAGTGAACCTATCATGAAAAATATTTTTTATGAATCGTAACTGCGGGCGACCGCTGAAATCAACCTGCGCAACACTGCGCGACACACACACACACACACACGGTAGTAGTGTAGTGGTTAAGGAGCTGGGCTAGCGTGCAGTAGTAGTAATATAGCTGATCTATGTAAGTCACTTTGGTCAAGAAGTGTCTGCTAAATGTAATGTAATGTAATGTAATGTAATGTAATGTAATATATAAAGACACACACACATGCAGGCATACTGTATGCACACACACACATAAACACACACGCTCACACACACACACACACACACACACACATAAACACCACATTACCCCCACATACACACTCACAAGCAAACACATAGCCTACACACACACACACACACACAGAAACACACACAAAAGCTAACACACACACACACATGCACACACTCATTTACATACACAAAAGTTACAAGAGTAGGGGATAGAGTAGTAGGATATGAAAAACGTGATTTATTTTTGCAGAGAGAATGTGCAGGAATGAGCGGCAGTCATATTTTGTACTGCTATGCAGTACATCTAGTTTTTAGTATTCCTTTTTGTACAACTTCCACTAATAGACACACTGACAGTCTTTACTCAAGGTGTAGTTTCTCATTCTCTCTCCCTCCTGCTATGTTCTTGGCAGACTTTAAAAAAAAAGACTTTTTTCCCCCTAATTGTATTGTTTCATTATATCAACTTTAATATCATTATATCAACTTGAGGTTAAGCTAAAATTCTGGACTCAGTAATATCAAAGGTCATTATACTTTGGTATCACCTGCATTATTACAAATCATGACTGGACTTGATCCTGCAACCAGCAACCACTAATACCGGCATGCTGGCAAGGAAGCTAAAGCCATCACTGCCTGATACCCTGCTAAACATGTTGCTCAATGTTTCAGGGAGGATCACATTTCTCTTAACCTGTCATGACTTTAGTTTGCCTGTAAGATTAATGGTAAGTTCTCTGAAATTCACCAGATAGGCAACAGTAACCAATGTAATTATGAACAAGTATCATTGCACAATAGCACAATTCTTTACTGGCATTAAGAGTGCCATCAGCCAAGGCATAAGTATAAACATGTTCACTTTGTACACTGCTCATTCCATACTACACTACAATAACTGCTTATCTAATCAAATCTGACCAAGTGTTATTAATCTTATATCAAGATCAACAAATCTAGTTGGTATTGTTTTTAGTATAAAGAGACTTACCTAGCCCTTTCTCGTAAAATTTTAATTAACTTAAAATTAAGTTAATTTGACTTAATTTAAGAAGAGCTTGACTTATTTCAAGACATCTCATCCTGAAAACAAGCAAATTGGTCTCCCAGTGTGTTAAGCAAATTTGTCCTAAAAACATAACAACACTTTCCCCAATAATGTTCGAATGACTATAATGTTCGAATAAAAATCTTAAGGATACTTATCCTGCAGAGGAGTTGCTGCTTACATCTCGTGACAGTGTGTTTTCAGCTGTGCTTTATATGCACCTTTCACTATAGACTAGGTTTTTCTTGGTCAGTGGCTTAATGATTTATAGAGGGTGTAAGATAGCGATTCTTGGATCATGCGCTAGACCACACCTTATGTTGCTAATTACCACACCCCTGGGCGCAAGGTTTAATAAAAGTTTAAAAAATCTGCCATTGACTTTGTGTAAGATAGGAATAAGCTTTGCATTGCACTTTGTGCCACCTTGCGCCGGGTGCAAGATAGGGGCTAAAGTCTTCTTAAATTAAGTTGGTTACACTTTACTTGAAAGTGTCGACATAAGAGTGACATGACACTGTCATGAACGTGTCATAAACATTTATGACGCTTCTGTTATTAAGTAACATTCGGTTTTTGTCATAACAAGTTAGGATTAGGATTAGGTTTAGAGTTAGAGGTTAGGATTAGGGTTAGGTTTCATGTGTCATGACAGTGTCATGTCACTCTTATGTCGATACTGTCAAGTAAAGTGTTACCATTAAGTCAAAATGTTCTTTCGAGAGAGCACTAGGTAAGTCTCTTCATACTAAAAACAATACCAAATAGTTTTTTATCTTAATATGACATTAATAACACTTGGTTAGATTTTATCTATCTGACAGATGGAATTTAAGCAGCAAAGAAAATAGACGTATCCCGCAGGACGTATTCCACTGGACGTAAAGGTTTGGGAATTACAGGTGTGGTCTTAATCCAAAACATTTGAATCACGCGCCCAAGTTAGACTGGGTGCTGAATCCTTCAGGTAATGAGTATAAAGTTTTTTTAAATCAAGGACAGCACTCAACAGTACTCTAGTGCATGCTGAAAAGGCGATAGGCGAAAAGGGGATACATTTTTTTTTTTTATCATTTAAAAAGTACTGTTGAATGCTGCCCTTGACTTAAAACTTTTAAGATCTGGTGTCCGTACACTGTCGTGGCTAAGGATCCTTTTGCCAGGATTGATTACAAATAAACAGACAGCCGAGCACAGTCAAATTCCACCTGTATGTTGTACAGAGACAGTCACACACAGCATGAGCAGTATGAGGATCTGTGCAGAAGGTTCAGCGGGTGTATCCAACATATTTATTACCTCTTGATGTCTACATCTGCTCACTAACAACTATGTTTGGGTGTCATCCAAATAGTTTTCCTTGGAATGCCATAAAACCTCCCCCCTCCCACACACAAATCTCCAGGGCTTTGTCACTGCACTGTCAAACAGTTGCCCACTACTTTGCTTGCCGTGGTAACACCAGGCTAAAGTTTTGTCCTTCCACTTTGCCTCTCAGCAGCTGTCAACTTTCCAATGGGATTTTGCAGAGGCCTGTCACACCTATCATTCTCTCTTCTGACTGGCCAGCACCAGTGAAAGACTGCAACACTGCTTTTTTTTGCATGTAACAAAACAGATGTTGGGCCAACATCAGTTCAAAAGACAATCACCCTCTTACAACTAGATGTACTGCAAAGTGGTGCAAAATATGACCACCGCTCAGTCCTGCACGTTCATTCCACAAAAATAAATCACACTTGTCAATTTGTCTCCATCTCCTACTTCATGCCCTACTCTTGCAACTTTTGTGTAGGAGTGTGTGCATGTGTGCGTTTGCTTTTGTGTATATGTGTGCTTCTCTGTGTGTGAGTTTGTGTGTGGGGGTAATGGGGTATGTGTGCGTGTGTCTGCTTGCCTGCATGTGTGTGTGTGTATGTGTTATCTCTGTGTGTGTGTGCGTGTATGTTTGCTTGTGAGTGTGTGTGGGGGGGGTAATGGGGTGTGTGTGTGTGTGTGTGTGCCTACTTGCCTGCATGTATTTTTATGTGTGTGCGGGTGGGTGTGTTTGTGCACGCATGCGTAAATGTGTTTGTGTTCATGTGTGTGTGTGTGTGCGTGTGCGATGCCTGTGTGTGTGCGTGTGTTTGAGTCTGTACATGTGCCGTGCGTGTGATTCTGTGCATGCATGCCTGTGTGTGTGCTTAAACGTGTATGTGTTTATGTGTGTGTGTGTGTGTGAGTGTGTGCGTACCTGTGTGTGTGAGTGTGTGTATACCTGTTTGTGTGTGTGTGCATTTGTGTGTGTGTGTGTGTTTATGTGTGTGTGTGTGTGTGCCTGCATCTTTATGTGTATGTTTGCGTGTGTACATGAGTGTTAGTGTGTGTGTGCATGCGTAGTGTATAGTCACTAAATGTACACATATATTAATTTATTGTATGGTCCCCCATGAACGGAATTCCACGAAACTTGGTATGCATTCAGAGGGTGTCATAATGATTATACACTTCAAATTCCGTGCAGTTTTGAACCTGTCAGCCAAAGATATCTGCGATTACAATGCTCATTTTTGCTTGTCTCATTTTTGCTTTTTCATTTTTAACTAGGTGGTGCTATACATCAAATGAATGGATATGGGATGGGTTGACATGGCCCCTGGAGGCCAACATACAAATAAAATGGTCATCCTAGGCCCTAGGGTTCTCAAGATATTCACAGAAAACTGTGTCCGGCTATCTACAGGCCAGTTGGTGTACAGTCACTAAATGTACACATAAATACATTTATTGTCTGGCCCCCCATGAACGGAATTCCACGAAACGTGGCATGTATTCAGAGGGTGTCATAATGATCCTACACCTCCAATTTTGTGCAGTTTTGACCATGTCAGCCAGAGATACCTGCGATTACACCTCATTTTTGCTTTTTCATTTTTAACTAGGTGGCGCTATACATCAAATGAGTAGTTATGGGATGGTTTGACATGGCCCCTTACAACCAACATACAAAAAAAACAAAAATTGGTCCTCCTTCTCAAGATATTCACAGAAAACTGTATCCGCCCTAGTCCGGCGGGGGGTGACAGATCAAAACTAAAAACAATGGTTGCGTGTCATCCTTGTGGGGCTACATGCCCACCAAGTTTTGTGTACCCAAGTCTTTCAGTGTCCCGGGAATCCTTGACAGAAAATTACTGAAGGAAAGAAAAAATCCGGAAGAAAGAAAACTCTGACTAAACCTATATGACATGTTCATAATAAGATGATTCATTTAGTGTGGCTATATGGTTCTGGTCCTCCTTTTTGGTACGCACAATAAAATGTCTGAGGTGTACTCCTTAAATAACTAAAGTTCATTGTTAGATTGGAAACACAGGGAGTGTCCTCTGCATCTGTGAGCAGTTAACCAACACTAAGAACGTCTTTGTATATTCATTGTTTTTAGACGTCACACTCTGTGACCTGTGAATTAATATGAATGGCACTCTTGTTGGTTTCTCTATTGCAGATGACTGAATTCCCAAATCATTTGAGAACACACAGGATTAGTAGGCCTACAATCAGTTGTGCCTTATGCTGCAGGCAGATTGCAGGGACTGTGCTGTGCAATAGATCTATTTAATTGGGAAAATGTATTATGCAGAGAATGAGAGCTGTTGGGACAGCATATTATATTAACTGTCTGTCTTTGTCCATCATACGCTTCCTCTCTCTCTCTTTCCCTTTATCTCTGATGTTAAATTCACAGGAGATTATATCTCTGCAAGTGAGACTTGGCAAGTGGTCCCCTCCCCCCTCTTCCTAAAAAAAAAAAAAAACACATTTTGGCACAAGCTACCAATCCGTCTTTATGTCTGAGCTGCAACTGTTGTTTGAGTTTAAATCTGTGATGAGCTCAGCCAGATGAACACAGCAGAAAGGGAGAGAGAGAGAGAGAGAGAGAGAGAGCGATGAAAACGGGGTGAAAGTGCGAAATTCGTTCATCTGAGGAGTGATAAGAAAAGAGGGGTGGGGAACCAGGGAAAGAGACAGCTCCTATGAGAACCTTTAGGGTGGTGAGTATCTGCTTTTATGATTGAGTCCTTGGGGGTGTTTCAGTGGAAAATATAATATGCTGCAGTCGGTGCTGAAAAAGATACCGTGCCCCTGGTGGTAGGCTGCCAAACTCATGTGGTTTGAAAATACATCAAGGCCGGCTCTCCCATTTGGCAAATTCCATGAGAACTGTCCAGGATGTGATTGTATCACCAAATTGCCAGCTGTATCAAATTAGACAGTTCATATAACACATTCTGGTACTGCATGCTATGTCCTGACTACTATTTTGCAAATCTTAATTTAATCCTCTTTATTTAAGTGTACAGGGAGAGACCTTGGTGCACAAGGTCATTGTCTACTACCACACTAATGGTTTATAGCCTAACTTGCATCTGCTAGTGCAATATTGTTGATTTCAGGTTTAAACTGATTTGGTCATGTCTTTTGTGTGTGGGCTTCTATCCCAAGGAGAATCTTGGAGATGAGTTCATGCAGTTTTGCAAAACTCTTAAGTGCTCTCTTCCTGTGTTAGATTACGAGTCTTATGATCTTGCATATGGCTTCCATAACTCATGTATGATGTATGATGTTTGGTACCTCCTGTCAGAGCTCAGACTTCGCAAAAGAGAGATGAATCTCACATTCAGTCTGTCCCATTTTGAGACTTTCATTTCAGAATTACATATTTTTAATCTTAGTGTTGGTCGGGACTGTGCCCAGATCAGGGTAATTGTGTCCTGCAGATGTGAAACGTGTCAGCAGGTCATTTAAAGTGACAGCTGCCCTTGATATAACCTAAAATAAATATTACATTTTAGTGTTGAAAGAAGTTGGGACAAAGCTGTTAGCCCTTATAAAAACACACATGAGTCATGAGTCAATCTTACTCATATGATATTTTTGAAATACATTTTAATGTCATGTGAAAGTTGATAAAAAGAGTTGATAAAAAAAGTTGCTAAAATAATTTGTAAATAAATTTGTGTTAAATAGCTTGCTTGAGGCTCATTCAAAGCCATCACCAGAACATCTTTCTTATTTGGTCTACTGCAAGTTTCTTATTTGGACTATTGCAAATAACACATCTGTAACTGTATCTGTATTTTTGATTATGGGTGCAGTGTTTCATTTATATAATTATCTTATGGCTGTCAAATCTCCCATTTACAGTTTCTGTAAAAATAAAGGTTAATCTGAATTTTTTGGTTGAGGAAACAAAATAAGCAACGACTTGCCTATACCTGAACATTATAATAAGTCCTACAATAAAAAGTAAAGTTAGTGAGTGGGATTTAGCAGACACTCTTATCCAAGGCAACAGGGACAGATTTGGGTAAGGAACCCAGACCAACCGTTTCTCAGGTGATGATGCTACTGCTGCCACCACCACACCTCTGGCCATTGGTCTCAGTGGCAGTGCGAGGGCAGCTCTTATTTGTTTTGGTGATTCATGGAACGACTTCATGAATGCATTCATATTTAGTCTCACAAATTTGCCAATAAGCTTCACAGAAAGATCTGAACACAGAAAAGGCTTGAGATGTCTCAAAACACTCTTATGGAGCTTATGGAGGTCATTCAGTCATGTCTAACCTGCTTGGCTTCTGTGTAAACACAGAAATACTGAGCTCAACTCTGGCTCATCAGTATCATCCTCACTGAGCATGTGGCAACAGGCCATGACAACCTAGATCTGGAGTTTGCCCGGAAAGATTTTGGTAGCAAGATTTACGTACAGTATGTAGGCCTACATTCATCATATTACATTACTGAAACTATTAGTGAGCATGTTTTAGCTTGAACTCTTCAAATCCGTTGATTGCACCTTCCTAAGACAGCATCTCCCACTCTTCATTTCCAAACCAGTTATTGATCAGTTGTGTTTGTTTAGTGAGAAGTCAGTATTTTGTGTTTTCATGACTTTTTTAAATGACCCCTCCCTCCTCTTTGTGTGTGTGTGTGGTGTATCCAGGCAGGATGACGAATCATCAGCCAGTGAAGGACACCATGGAGTGTGAGGATGGGGGGGAATCGGCGCCTAAAGCTGGCCTAATGCAGCAATACTGTGGCTGGATGACCCGCTCACCTGACCATCTCCTACTGCTTCTCACCGTCCTCGGTATGGACAGCGTTTGTGTACATTTGTGTGCATGTATCCATTTGCAGTGCCAGTGTGTCAGCGTCGCTTGTAATCTGCATCTTCCGTTATATTTATCCACATTTGAACATTACTTCATACATTTAAAACGTTTGGAAAGCTGAGGATGTAGTAAGTGTAGACTGTGGACATCTGAAAAAAAATAACATCCCCTTAAGTCTATCTCACGTGTCCAGTGGGGGTGTACGACGAAGAGTCGTCCGAGGATAGTGCCAGATTGGATATTTACTCTAAGTCTCTCTCCCTTCCCTTCTTTGAGAGATAGAGCTGCTGGTGGTGACATAATGCTTTGGGTTTTTTTCTATGAGGCGCTTTAATCTTTCCTGCTCTCCCTCTCGTCTCATCACCCTCTCTGGCTGCTTGCTTGTGTCTCTCACCCAACTCAGCAAACCATTACTGGCTGCAATGCCTCCTCTCTCAAGCCCACTGTATTGGCATTTTTTCATTTTGTTTTCTTTTGCTATTCTAAATGGACTTCCTCATGCTTCCAAAGATGGTTATAGTTATGGTTATTGTTATGGTTTGCTTAAAATTTTGCAGATGTTTTACAACATTAGAGTTGTAAAGGTTAACATCAAAAGCAAAAAAAACAATGGGTGATAGGCAGGGGCGCAGGAGATATTTTAAAAGTGAGGGGGACCAAATTGTGAACACAAACCCATAGTGAGATCAGATTTCCAGATATCAGATCGCAACCTCTGGCCCACTTTCGACCATCATATTTTAAACTTGCCAGAATATTGAGATAATACCATTGATTGTTTTAAAAATATTTTTAGATAAAAATGGTGAAAACTGTGAGATGAGCACCACCATATAACACCAGATCTGCCCTCTGACCAGCTTCTTGCTATGTGCAATTCTACTTTTATTTATTTATTTTTTTAGATTTATTTCACACTACTTGGGCCAATGGTAGAACTGGTCACTACGTGGGCCAATAGAAAAAAGCAACATGGTATGTTGATATTTTATGAAGCCATGAATTATTCATCATGCCTATGATCTAAACATAGACTACATGATTTAATAGCCTAGTTAGGCCTACTTACATTGTCTGGTATAAACCAAATCAACTCTCCACTGTGTGTTTGCAGTTAATATTTATGCAACGTTAGAACTTAACAAGTGTTGGCTTAACAAGTTACCAGTCCAGAACACACAGAAAATTGCAACAGAAAGTTGCCTTTATAATCAACTATTTGTTCCAACAGCATTTAAACAAAGCATTTATAAAATTAAAAAAAAAAATACATAAGAAGTAAAATAAAATACTGTTACTGTAGTAACTGTATCACATTATCCCAAGTTTCAAAGAGCTCCCCACGTCTGTGACAGGCAGGCGTGACACCGCTAAATTCTCAGCTTGTTTATACCCCACACTGAACGCATAAGGACGCTAGGCCCATCACTCTGGGGTGTGGTAGCCTACTCTCTGGGATTTATGCACCAAAGTAACTGAAGTATCCAATTTGTGTCTTGAAATTATGTTTGAAATAAATGTCTTAGAACAAAACGTTGATAGACTTGTACTCTAACTATAGGCTAGTGAAAATGAGTTGATAGTAGGCTAGTTGAGTTTGTTATCTATAAACATAACAGCTAATGTCATGTTGAGCAGGAGGAGTTGAGCACTAGGCTAGGCCTACCATAAATCTCCAAATTATGCCCGGGATTGATTCTATTTATAGCAGGACAAATTAAGGCAGGTTCCCATATACAAGACGGGGTAACAATTGCCTACCATACCTAATTAATACCATAATTGCCATCAGTCCACTAGAAGACATTGTTTCGATTTAATATTTTCTTAATATTTCTTAATATTTTATTATATGTTGTATTGTTGGATTAATAGCCTACGGTTGGCAAAGAAAAGTCGTATTCCTACCATGGGTCTCCAACACACTAAATCTAGCCTTTGACCAGTTCCGTGAACGGTTTGAACTCTGTTTGAATGTAATTGGCAGGTTTCAGTAACTAGTATCCAGCCCAACATTTACTGTATTCTGTCCTGACTCATTAATGAAGTCAGTAGTCTCAGTTTCTTAGGCATTTTTCCTCAGGTAAAACATTTCATCTTTCACAGTGGGCAACTTATGCCACAGCAATTGCCCAATCTTCTAGCGTGAGGGTTAATGGCATCCCGGTCTGTGATCTGCAGGTGTAATAGCAGGCTCATTGTGTGGCATGATGCTCCGGTATGTGCCCGATTTGGACCCCAACACGCTAATGCTGGTGTCCTTCCCCGGAGACATCCTGATGAGGATGCTGAAGATGCTCATCCTCCCCCTCATCATATCCAGTCTCATCACAGGTCAGACGTCCACTGCACACACAACACCAGTGATGCCTTTGTAAACAAACACACCCACTGTGTTTACAAAAAACACTCACTATGCTCAATAATTTAGCTACATCTGTAGAACTTCAAGCAAGTTGGCAAGTTGTGCGAACATCTATAAATCCACAGATTCTGCCCATAGATTCTGCTAAATTAAATATATTTGCCTGAAGTCAATACCAACACTAGAAAAACATCTATACCTTGATGTAAACAGAATTAAAAACATATTCCGCACAACACTCAATAAGTTAAGTACTTTTTTATATCTGTCAGGTTTGGCGGGTTTAGATGCCCGTTCCAGTGGCAGGATGGGAACAAGGGCCATGGTCTACTACATGTCCACTACTGTAATCGCTGCCATCCTGGGGGTTATCTTAGTCCTGGGTATTCACCCGGGTAACCCTAAGCTCCGGAATGAACCCACAACCGTTTCGGCTCCCAAGAACCAGGAAGTCAACAGTCTGGATGCCTTCCTGGACCTCATCCGCAATCTCTTCCCTGAGAACCTGGTGCAGGCTTGCTTCCAGCAGGTGATCCATTGATTATGTGTTTAGATTGCTGCCACTATGATTTCACTATCCAATATTGTTACTGACACTCTCCGATATGCTAAAAATGAAATTCAGTTGCAGTTGTCAGTTAGTTTCACTGCATAGCGTTATATCCATAAATGCTGATCGGTTAGCATTTTGGTGTATTTAAAATGTTGAGACAGCTGGCTGAATATGCTAATATATAGTATTAAATAGTTTGGTAACACTTTACTTGACGGGTGAGTTCATAACACATTCATAGCAGCTGTCATAAACTGCACATAAAGCATTCATGAGTGTTTCATGAGGCATGACTCAACATTCATACCAAACCTTTCATGAATAGACATAACGACGACAACTTGTCAAAATAAAAGTCCAACAATCACAAAGCAGCATTGCCGTTTTTCTCTCCAGCCTTTGTAAATATTTAATGAATACAAGTTATGATACTATACAAATTGTGTATTTGTGAGTATTCGTAATCCTAGCCTACATTCAGCTGACCCGTATTTTTGTAACCAGAATGTCACGGTTCAGACAGACGACCAGAGGACCACAATTGCGTCACACCAGAAAGTTTATTAAACTTAAGGGAAAAGGGAAGTAGGGAGTGAGTGAAGGCTCCAGGGGTTACTGGGAATAACAGGGATACAGGGGTTCCGTCCAATGTGCTGTGTCTGTGTCCCACCCAGTGGCAGCGATGCGTCCTATGACGCCGGTGGTGGGTGGTCCGGAAGTCCTGGGGGGGGAACACAGACACAACAGGGCGGATGAAACAAGGCAGAAGTACAGTTCAAGGGAAATCCAAATTCGTAGTAGCAAGGCAGAAAGCAGGTCTGGTTTTCTGGGGCAGAAGAGTATCCAAGATTCAGGCAGGTCCGGGGTCACAAAACAAGAGTGAGCCAGAAGCGCGAGCAAACAGGTTCCGGGTGTGAGCTTTGCAGACGATCTGACAAAGGAGAGCTGAAAGACAGGGCTTTAAATACTGGGAGAGGTTAGTGGGTAATGCAGCGCAGCTGGCAGAGTAATTAGAGCAGAGCAGAGCAGGGACAGGTGGAGCTAGTTAGGCTGAGTAGAGAGAGTGGTGAGCAGAGTGGAAGATAATGGAAACCAATTAAGGTGGTAACCCGGTGGAGTGAGAGGGCTCATGACAGAACCCCCCCCCCAAGGGACGGCCCCAGAAGTCCCAAGAGCAACACCACGCCGGGCGGGAGGAGGGGAGCCGGAGGAGGGCTAGAACTCCTCCGAACGGTCCGAGTGAACGTCCTCATCCTCGGAGGAAGCCGGAGGGTCGTGGTCGGGAGATGGGACAGGTCCCGAGACAGGGTCAGGCACAGGACAGGAAGCCGAGCGGGCAGGACGGTCAGGGACCCCTCTGGGGCGGCCCCTACGGATTGCAGGTTGATCAGGATGCCGTTGGTGGAAGGCGGTGATGAGAGTCCGATCCACAATCCGACTAGCCGGGACCCAGGTCCTTTCCTCAGGTCCATAGCCCTCCCAGTCAATGAGGTACTGGAGACCCCTACCCCTCCGTCTGGACCGAAGCAGGCGGCGGACGGTGTAAACCAGACCACCATCGACGAGCCGTGGAGGAGGAGGAGAAGGCGCAGCAGGGACCAGCGGACTCTCATGAATGGGCTTAATCTTAGACACATGGAAAGTGGGGTGCACCCTCATGGAATTAGGCAGTTGGAGCCGGACAGCAGTTGGGCTAATCACTCTTACAATAGGGAATGGGCCAAGGAACCGAGGTGCCAGCTTTTGCGACTCCACCCTGAGTGGCAGGTTCTTCGATGACAACCACACCCTTTGACCAACATGGTAGGTGGGAGCAGGAATTCTCCGACGGTTGGCCCCGGTAGTGTAGCTGGCAACGGATCTGAGGAGTGTGGCTCGGGCTTGTGACCAGGTGCGGCGACATCGACGGGCAAAAGCAAGTGCAGATGGGCAAGTAACCTCCCCTTCCTGGCTGGCAAATAGAGGAGGCTGGTATCCATAAACACATTGGAAGGGGGACATACCGATGGCAGAGCAGGTCAGAGAATTGTGTGCGTACTCCACCCATGTCAATTGCTGCGACCAGGAGTGGGGGTTGCGTGAGGTCATGCATCGCAGTGCCTTCTCGAGCTCCTGATTTGCCCGCTCTGACTGCCCATTGGATTGGGGATGGAATCCGGAAGTCAGACTGACTGTGGCTCCCAGCAGGTGACAGAACTCCTTCCAAAAGGCGGAGGAGAATTGTGGGCCACGGTCAGAAACTACATCCCTTGGCAGTCCGTGGATCCGGAAGACGTGTTCCAGGACCACCTGGGCGGTCTCCTTGGCGGTTGGGAGCTTGGGGAGGGGAACGAAGTGTGCCATCTTGCTGAATCGGTCAACTATGGTCAGAATGACGGTCATGCCACTTGAAGGGGGCAGCCCCGTGACAAAGTCAAGGGCGATGTGAGACCAGGGACGTCTGGGCACAGGCAGGGGCTGCAGCAATCCGGCTGGGGGCTGGCAGGACGACTTGTGTTGGTTGCAGATGGGGCAGGCTTGGACGAATTCCCGTACATCCCTTCTCAGAGAGGGCCACCAGAACCTCTGGGCGAGCAGGTTGTAAGTGCGGGTGGAGCCAGGGTGACAAGCTAGGCGGGAGTCATGTCCCCACTGAATGACCTGGGACCTCAGGTTTTCGGGGACAAACAGGCGGTCAGCTGGGCAAGCGCTGGGACCTGGCTGGTTACGGAGAGCTTCCAGCACCTGTTCCTCAACAGCCCAGGTCAGAGCTGCTACGATGCAGGGACTTGGCAGAATCGACACAGGATCCTTGGAGGGGGTGTCATCCTTCTGGAATTGACGGGAGAGGGCGTCTGGCTTGGTGTTGCGTGATCCAGGCCGGTATGACAGAGTGAAATTAAACCTGGTGAAGAACAGGGCCCAGCGGGACTGCCTGGAGTTCAACCGTTTGGCCGTGCGGATGTACTCCAAGTTCTTATGATCGGTCCAAACGAGAAATGGAATGGTGGACCCCTCCAGCCAGTGACGCCACTCCTCCAAGGCAAGCTTCACAGCCAGCAGCTCTCGGTTCCCTATGTCGTAATTGCACTCAGAGGGGGACAACCGACGTGAGAAAAAGGCACAGGGATGTAGCTTCCTATCCTCCGCAGCCCACTGAGAAATCACAGCACCAACTCCCACATCCGAGGCGTCCACCTCCACAATGAATTGCCGGTCCACATCAGGCATCTGGAGGATGGGAGCGGAGGTGAACCTTACCTTGAGGGTACTGAAGGCTTTGTCGGCTGCTGGGGTCCAGGTGAAGGGTTGCTTGGTGCTGGTTAGAGCAGTGAGAGGGGCAGCAATGGTACTGTAGTTCCGGATAAACTTTCTATAGAAGTTAGCAAACCCCAGAAACTGTTGCAGCTTCTTTCTGTTCTCCGGAACTGGCCATGAAGTGACTGCTGATATTTTGGCAGGATCCATTTGGATACTTCCCTCTGCCACTATGTACCCCAGGAAGGCCACTGTCTTGACGTGAAACTCACATTTCTCTGCCTTGGCGTAGAGGGAATTCTCCAGGAGACGATGAAGGACTTGCTGGACATGGCGGGTGTGTTCAGACAGGTTTCTGGAGTAGATTAAGATGTCATCCAGGTAAACGAAGACAAACTTGTTTAACATGTCCCGCAGCACATCATTCACTAGAGCCTGGAACACAGCAGGAGCATTGGTGAGGCCAAAAGGCATAACCAGATACTCGTAGTGGCCTGTTGGTGTATTGAATGCGGTTTTCCATTCATCTCCCTCCCGGATCCGCACTAGGTGGTAAGCGTTTCTGAGATCCAACTTGGTAAAAACAGTGGCTCCCTGGAGCAACTCAAAGGCAGAGGTGAGCAGAGGCAGAGGGTAACGGTTTTTCACTGTGATGTCGTTGAGTCCCCTGTAGTCGATGCAGGGGCGAAGAGATCCGTCCTTCTTCCCCACAAAGAAGAAGCCAGCACCAGCAGGAGATGAAGATGGACGGATTAATCCTGCGGACAGAGAGTCGTTGATGTAGTCCTCCATGGACTTTCTTTCAGGAGCAGACAACGAATAAAGACGGCCCTTTGGAGGGGCTGTTCCAGGGAGGAGGTCGATGGCACAGTCGTACGGTCGGTGAGGGGGCAGAGATGTGGCTCTTGCTTTGTTAAACACTTCTCTGAGACCATGGTAGCATTCTGGGACATTGGAGAGGTCAGGAGCGGAGTTAGTGGGTACTGGCCGAGGGGGTAGTGCGGCAGCAAGCAGGCAGGTTCGGTGGCAGTCCTCCCCCCACTCCCTGATCACCCCGGTCACCCAGTTGAGCTGAGGGTTGTGCCGGCGGAGCCATGGGTAACCCAGGATGAGGGGTTGGCCTGGAGAGGGGAGCAGGTGAAACTGGATAGTTTCTTGATGGTTTCCGGACAGACCCATCGAGACCGGGGCTGTGACATGAGTGACCGATCCGAGTAAGTGTCCGTCCAGTGCCCGGGCAGGAATAGGAGGTGTCAAACGGTGGTTCTCCAGTCCCAGTTGGCGTGCCAGTTTGATGTCCATTATGTTGGCTTCGGCGCCAGAATCCACCAGAGCAGCCAGGGTGTGAGTTGAGTCAGAGAGGCGGAGGTGAACTTGCAGCAGGGGTTTGCGGTCGGAGGACTGGATGGTCATTGAGCTCAACCGGACTCCCCCTATGCCCGGTGAGCTTCGGCTTTTAAAAGGGCAGGTTACCACACGATGTCCATCACCTCCACAATAGAGGCAGAGGTTTGAGGTGAAGCGGCGCTGGCGCTCTGCAGGAGTGAGAGAGGCTCGCCCAATCTCCATGGGCTCAGACTGGTCAAGCTGACTTGGGTGAGTGGCAGTAGATGACAGGAGCCCCGTCGGATCTCTCCGAATGCCGGTAGTTGGTGGACCTTGGCGCCCCCTCTCACGACGACGGGTCTGTATCCTTCTGTCGATCCGGACAGTCAGTGCGATGGCTTCATCAAGAGTGGAAGGCAGTTCATGGGAGACCAACTCGTCCTTGATATAGTCGGCCAAGCTATGGAAGAACGCGTCCACCAACGATGGTGTGTTCCAAGAACTTCGTCTTGCCAGGGTTCGGAAGTCGATGGAATGGTCTGCGACTGTACGTCTGCCTTGTCGAATACTGAACAGTTCACGAGACGCCTCTGCGGTTGGTGAATCCAGGTCAAACACCTTCAGCATCTCCTCAGCAAACAGGTTGAAGGTTGCACATGCGGGGGTTTGACGTTCGAACTCTGCTGTTCCCCAGAGTCGAGCTCGGCCCGTCAGGTGAGTGATGGCATACCCAACTTTAGCCCCTTCAGTGGCGAAGGTCCTTGGCTGCAAGGAGAACTGAAGTCGGCAGCTAGTCAGGAATGGCCGGACCTGGGTTGAATCGCCGTTGAACCGCTCGGGGTCTCCAATCTTGGGTTCCGGAGCAGCGGCTGCAATGACCGGGGCAGGTAACTCGGGGGCAGGGCTGGTGGGCGGAGTGGCTGGGGTAAGGTTGGGGAGGAGTTGGATGATCATGGCGAGTTGCTGCTGGTGCTGCTGGAACTGCTGATGCTGTTGGTGGCCGACCTGAAGCAGGGAGGTGATGTCGCCGCTCATGCGGGCTAGCCCTCTCTCAGTGTGTTCCAGGCGTTGCATGGCGGTGGGTTGCTCAGGTTCGTCGGTTTCCATGTCGGGGGAAGTGTGCGCTGAGTCCATGAGGGTCAGATCGTACTGTCACGGTTCAGACAGACGACCAGAGGACCACAATTGCGTCACACCAGAAAGTTTATTAAACTTAAGGGAAAAGGGAAGTAGGGAGTGAGTGAAGGCTCCAGGGGTTACTGGGAATAACAGGGATACAGGGGTTCCGTCCAATGTGCTGTGTCTGTGTCCCACCCAGTGGCAGCGATGCGTCCTATGACGCCGGTGGTGGGTGGTCCGGAAGTCCTGGGGGGGGAACACAGACACAACAGGGCGGATGAAACAAGGCAGAAGTACAGTTCAAGGGAAATCCAAATTCGTAGTAGCAAGGCAGAAAGCAGGTCTGGTTTTCTGGGGCAGAAGAGTATCCAAGATTCAGGCAGGTCCGGGGTCACAAAACAAGAGTGAGCCAGAAGCGCGAGCAAACAGGTTCCGGGTGTGAGCTTTGCAGACGATCTGACAAAGGAGAGCTGAAAGACAGGGCTTTAAATACTGGGAGAGGTTAGTGGGTAATGCAGCGCAGCTGGCAGAGTAATTAGAGCAGAGCAGAGCAGGGACAGGTGGAGCTAGTTAGGCTGAGTAGAGAGAGTGGTGAGCAGAGTGGAAGATAATGGAAACCAATTAAGGTGGTAACCCGGTGGAGTGAGAGGGCTCATGACACAGAAACGGTTGGACATTCCAAAGATAAGAAATCATCTGCAAAGGATAGGCCTACATCATAATACAAATACATTTTTATGAAACAAAAATTATTTGCTTGACCATGTTCTGTCTTTTTGGCACTGGAGTATAACCTGACAATAGCCAGATGAATTTCGCTCCGCCTAGCTCCACTCATCCATCTGGAACCGATCCATTGAAGTGTTGCTTCAGAAGGCTGGGCCTAATCAAAAAATGCTTGCATATGATTGAATAAGCCACTTGTCCGTCATCTATTGACGTGCTACTTCAACCACTCACATCGAAGCCAACCCGTGACGCTGATAAAAGTCTCACAGTCGCTTCTACGCTATGTCACATCTATGAAACTCCCGCCCTGCGTCCTGATTGGCTGAACCATAAAGTCGGTTGCAGAAATCACTCTCAATGGAAGAGGTCCCAGATGGATGTGAGTGAAGCTAGGCGGAGCTAAGCGGAACGACATTCATCTGGCTATTGTCAGGTTAACTGGAGTAGCCCATTGACTCAGATGTGACATGATCAGGTAAAAGGTTTGAATCAAAAACGGCAATGCTGCTTTGCGATTGTTGGACTTTTATTTTGACAAGTTGTCGTCATTCTGTCTTCCACATTCATGAAAGTTTTGGTATGAATGTTGAGTCATGTTTCATGAAACAGTCATGAATGCTTTATGTGCAGTTTATGACAGCTGCTATGAATGAGTTATGAACTCACCCGTCAAGTAAAGTGTTACCAATAGTTTTAATTGTATTGGAAATGGTGATACCTTGCTTGAAACATATTATTACTGATCTTTTTGGTAGGTCAGCAAGTTGTATATACCCTTGTATATATTTGAGAGACAGAATGTTTATTGTAAGCAGACAGAACGGCAAACCTAAGTAATTGCTCTCCCCCCCCCCCCCCAATCTGACCCCAGACATAAATGTATATTCTGTCATTATCATAGACTGTATAAAATAGGTCATTATATCTAACCGTAAGTGTTCTAGACCTATGATCATTGTCTTGGCTTCACTTTGCAACGTTGTGCTGTGCTGTGCATGGAGCAGAGCTGTCAATATCTCTGCTGTAACATCCAGAATAAAGACACTATTATTTCGCAAGCCAGCCTCAAGTTTTACCTGCTCTAACTACATTGGATCAACTCGGTGTCTCCATTTGGAATTAAGGAGACGGTTTTTAATAGCATTCTTCAACCTTTAGTCATTGTTACTGTACTGTGGCACTTATTGTATTGGTATTATGGTGTGGTGGTGTTTGGATTAGGGACAAGGGATTCAATATTAAAGTGGATTTCTCAAGATATGGATAAGGACAAAGGGGTCAATAAACCCATCTATGTGGCACGTTACGTAATGTTTGTTTGGCTCTTACAAATCAGCTGAGGCCTTTATTGTGAGCAACAGCTCAAGTTCAAGCATTACCATTAAGCAGACAAAAAAGAGCCATGGACTCCGTGGGAGGTAAAGTGATGACTTGATACACTCAGTGGGAGTTGGTTTGACTTTGTGTGTGTGTGTGTGTGTGTGTGTGTGTGTGTGTTTTTGTTGAGGATCATGTGACTGCTGGCTTCTGTGCCCTGGGCAGAAGGCATAGCCAGTCTTGTGGGGCATCTCCTGATAAACCCCAGTGAGCTGGTCATTTATAAAGCATGGCCTAATCCAGCACTCAATCAGTAGACAGCGCGGATGCAGCCTTGTCCTGGATGCAACCAAACCCTTCTCACTCGAGCCCAGTCTCTGCATATGATACAGAAATAATACATAAGTAGCTACACATGTAGATCTGCATGTAATAGTCTGCGTGCTTTGTGACTGGGTAAGTATGCAGGCTTGTGTCTCTAAATGTGTGTGTGTGTGTGTGGCTGTGTGAGCGTGTGCGTGTTAGGGTATGCGTGTGTGGGAACATAAGACTGAGTGAGGGTCAGACCTTCTGTTGGCAGTAATCTCTTTATATCTGTGTTGGTTTAGCGTGGCAGCTGTCTTGAAGGTCTGTACTGGGGCTATTCTGTAAAGATTTGCCCAAGGATGATATGCAAGAAATATCAGTGATTACGTGAATTCTCGCTTTTTTTTTTATGTATCACACATTTTAATCCATCTGTATATCTATCTATTTCTCCACCATTTTGTCTGCCCCTCCAGGTCCAGACCGTGCTGAAGAGAGTTGCTGTTCCTGTCCAGAATCAAACAGAACCTATCTTTGTCAACAAGAAGAAACTAGAGTTCAAATGGGGAATGAATGTACTAGGTAAGGGTTCAATGGAATTCAGTTCCTTTTTTCAACTCACATCTATTGTTTATTTCATTATTCTCTCTGAAAAGCACTTTACACTCACTGCTTGGAACGTGTTATATAAATAAAATGTAGTGGACTATGTGTGTAATGACAGAGCCTTTGTTTATAAAGCGCAAGAACAGAAATAAGTACACCCACAGCAGATAAAATAAGTCAGCATGAAGAAAGCCAGGAATGTGCATGCTGGTTCATAGCCTTCTCTCACACAACATAACACAACAGTGCACATCTCTGTAGGCTTGAAGGAAATCGGGGTAAAAGGAACATTAATTTCACTATTTGTATGTGCTACCCTAGGTTTGATTGGGTTCTTCATAACATTTGGAATATGCATGGGGAAAATGGGAGAGAGGGGGAAGCTCATGGCCGAATTCTTCAACATCCTGAATGAGATCATCATGAAGATGGTCTCCATGATCATGTGGTCAGTATCTGTGAGTGAGAGAGTCAGTGGCTGAATCTCAATGTCCTCCCTATAAGACTTAACTGACATTGGTTGATAAGTGATTTAAGAGGCTGTAAGGGTTCAAAATGCTAATAACAGGAATGGGACGTGTTGTAAACAAGTTTCTGATTCTATTTTATGGCAGTTGTTTACTGATGTTTACCAATCTCCCTTTGGGTAACCCCGTGTTTCACATCACAACACTATGAATTGTTGGTAATTTCCTGCATAGATGCCGACTTACGGAAAGGGCAGAGAAAGGGTGCAAGCGAACCCTCATGCATTTCAGTGTTAATGGGAACAGCTTTAAGCCTTCACAAAGTTAGCAGGAATGCGCATCAAAGTCTGTGAGTCCGTGAGGGTGGACATTGAGATTCAACCAGTGAAACAGTGTGTTTGTATGCAAGTGCCTGCACACATGTGGGTGTTTCCATATAACTATAAATCTCCTTATGAAATGTAAGACTGAGGACTTTGAGAAAGTATGTGAGTCAAGCAAAGGGAATAGAGTAATTCATTCTGGGGAAAAATATACAAAGTCACAGTGGCAGAGAGCCAGAGGAACTGACGTAAGGAGAAGTTGAGCAGAGGAGTCAAGAAAGGGCAAGTGATTCTATGAAATGAAGAAGTACAAGCGATGCAGATGGGTGTAAAATGTGATGGGTTGGAGGGGGTGGGGGAGAAGGTGGAATGGACCTTCGCACTATGGAATGGCACACTTACTTCGATGGAAATATTTTCCACAGCGTGCGCCTGTTTTATTTCCCTGCTGTTGCTCTCAACCCCCCCACTCCTGAGAGAAAGCCTAACTGTCACACTGACTGTCCAGTCAGCACAATTCCCATGAACTCTGTACTTGTTTCCGACAGTTAATCATCACACTGGTACCATAGAGCTCACATACCAGCACACCAAATGCATCCATTTCTGCAACCTAGACAGTGTGAATATTCCCTAAAAGGGCACACATCCTCTTCGATTGTGAAATAACGTGCAAATTATGTATTTCCGGCAAACGTTTAAAAATATTCATTCTTTTGTGTAGTTGCAAAGTCTGAGGACAGAGAACAAAGAGGACAAGATAACATGCACATCGATCTCTGTTCCTCGAGGTCACCAAGTACTGTCGCTGCAGCCAAAAGCTAGAGTTGCCATGCAGTTACAGTGCTATACTCTGGGGGCATGTTCATGACTCCCGTTCAAAAGTCCCCGTGTTCATGACTCCCCGTGTTCATGACTCCCGTTCAAAAGTCCCCGTGTTCATGACTCCCATTCATAAGTCCCCGTGTTCATGAGTCCCCGTGTTCATGACTCCCGTTCATAAGTCCCCGTGTTCATGAGTCCCCGTGTTTATGACTCCCGTTCATAAGTCCCCGTGTTCACGAGTCCCCGTGTTCATGACTCCCGTTCATAAGTCCCCGTGTTCATGAGTCCCCGTGTTTATAACTCCCGTTCATAAGTCCCCGTGTTCATGAGTCCACGTGTTCATAACTCCCGTTCATAAGTCCCCGTGTTCATGACTCCCGTTCATAAGTCCCTGTGTTCATGACTCCCTGTGTTCATGACTCCCGTTCATAAGTCCTTGTGTTCATGAGTCCCTGTGTTCATAACTCCCGTTCATAAGTCCCCGTGTTCATGACTCCCCGTGTTCATGCCCCCAGAATGTAGCAATGTAGCTGCCTGCAGTTCTAGCTGTTGGCTGCAGCAACTCAAGCTAGATAAAACCGAATTTTTTCTTTTTTAACGTACCGACAGTACTTGGTGACCTCGAAAAACAGAGACCTATGTAAAAATCGCTGGAATTCTCCGTAAAGGAGCCGTTTGTAGGATTGTTACCGAATATTCTGTAGGCCAAAATCAAAACACTGGTGAACATTCTCAAGACTACCTAGACGCGGTACACCTCTTCTGGGTTGCCAGATGTAATGAAGACTTAGCTAACGTTAGTTGACCTGCAGCTGCTTTAACGCTTCTCCAACCATGACCCAGCTACACATTACGGAAACAGTGAAAACAAAAATACTCTAACCAACGTAACATTTAGCTGAAGTTGTCGATGCAGATGAAGTTTAGCCTAGCCTACTTGTTGTGGAGAAATATGGCCAGCTCTGCATCAGACTTGATATTCTTTGTTTGACTTAATTGGTTTCTTGTTTTAATTTTGGAAATTTGCTTGCCTCATAGGCTACTCGTCCATGACTACAACTGACAGCTGTTAACAGTTGGCCTTTGCTAATCTGGCAACCCAAATAGGAAAACGCACCAGCCCATTATTAATATGCTATTCTAGAATTAAATCGTTCAAAACATAAACGAAAATTCCAAGAGATTCCGCCCCGCAACTAATTTTTTTACGGGTTTTACGGGTTATAGTAATGTTGTCAAATGAGCCATTACTTCAATTCATCGTGTTTCCTTACTCTCTGAAGACATATGGTGATATATTTTGGAATGGCTACAATTTATTTTCCGTTAGTTCCTACAGTACATACTGGTCCTTTAAGGCAAGGGCCAAAGGTCTATTGTTGCTTTTCTTCTCTTCTCAGGTACTCCCCTGTGGGTATTGCCTCCCTCATCTGTGGGAAGATTGCAGCTATTGGAGACTTGGAGGTGGTTGCTAGGCAGTTGGGCATGTACATGGTAACAGTCATGGTTGGCCTTACCATCCATGGTGGTATAATTTTGCCCTTCATCTTCTTTGGGGTAACCAGGAAGAACCCTTTCCACTTCTACTCAGGAATCTTCCAGGCGTGGATAACAGCCTTAGGAACTGCCAGCAGGTACTGAACTCTATTCTTTACAGTCTATGCTGTGGACATAGTAGTTCTCTATGTGTTTTGGTGTCCACTTTCTCCATTGCCCTTCCTCTTCTGTACCCCACATCAACTTCGACAGACGTTCCCTTCCTTCTGCCCATCCCCTATTATTCGCAGTCACACTGAAGTACCCAGCAATGAGGCACACAGGCTACTAGTCCACCAGATTTTTAAACCAACTGTCATGTTGGCACGTTGCTGTGGATTTACAGAATAAATATAATCCTATCTGGGTTTTTTTCTATAATGGCATTATGACCTGATCTTACCTTGGACCTGATCCAGTCTCATACATACTGGGTCCCTCATTGAGTATTTTGTACATTTTCTGTTAGCCTGGGTTTTCCCATGCTGCCTTACGCGCGCACGATTTTATTCACGCTGCTAGGCAGCCTGGATTCCATGGAGCAAATGTTCGCCTCAGTTAGGGGACCTGAAGCGAAAAGGGAGGGCAGCAAGACGATGACGACACACCGAAGCCGTTATGAGCTACGTACAGACGCATTTGATAGACATTCGTAGCGCCCAATAAATGGCTCTGGGCATTCGTAAACCACGTTTCAAATACGAGAAAATGAATGTCTAGTTCCCAGACCCCATCGTTAGCCAGGCTAATTTTCTGTGGTATTTATGAACCAAGTTGTCATAATCTACTTAAGCTTACTGTCATTTTTCCTTTTATACCTCTCTTATCCATTGTATATTACGCTCTCTCTGTTTATGTGTCACTCTCTCTTTCTCTCTCACTCGGTCTTTCTCTCTCTTTCTCTCTTGCTGCCTCACTCATTCAGCGCTGGGACACTGCCAGTCACATTCCGATGCCTGGAAGAGAACCTGAAAATTGACAAGCGCGTGACCCGCTTTGTGCTACCCATCGGTGCCACCATAAACATGGATGGCACTGCTCTCTATGAGGCTGTGGCAGCCATCTTTATTGCCCAGATGAATGACATCGATCTAGACGCAGGGCAGATTGCAACAGTGAGGTAAGGCCCTGCACGTCAAAGCCTTTAATGGGATTCATTTTCTGGCAGTTTTGTAAATTCATAGAATGGAGAAGGCCCTCCTATTGTGTTTTTGTTGTTGTTGTTAAAATAGGTAAAACTTTTAATCTAGAAAGTTCCTCTGTTTGTCTCTTTGTTTGATATGTATGTATTTGTACACCCCCAATCCCTTCCCCACTATACAACACTGCTCAAAAAATTAAGGGAACACTGTTTCATAGGAGTATAGCATCAAGTCAATCAAACTTGTGGGATAATGAACTGTCCAGTTATGTAACAAAGGTGGTTAATCAGTTTCACCTGCTTTGGTGTCAGCGAAATTAACAGCAAAACAGTAATGGTTTTACAGGTGGTGGCAACTCAGTCTCCAATATCTGCTCCTTTGTGCAAGAACTCTACCACACTGTCAGAAACAGGCTTCATGAGGGTGGCCCATAGGCACGATCCTCTAAAGGGACCTGTGCTCACTGCCCAGCACCACAGAGCTCAATTGGCATTTGCCATAGAGATCAAAATGGGCAGGTCCGCCACTGGCGCCCTATGCTTTTCACAGATGAGAGCAGGGTCACCCTGAGTTCATGTGCCAAACATGAAAGGGTCTGGAGATGTCTTGGAGAATGCTATGCTTCCTGCTACGTCTTTCAGCATGACGGGTTTGGTGGTGGGTCAGTGATGTTCTGGGGAGGCATATCCTTGGAGGGACGCACAGACCTCTATGGGCAAGACAACCGCACTCTCACTGTTTTTACAGTAGGCATCAGGATTACATTTTCAGACCCATTGTTTGACTTTGTACTGGTGCAGTAGGCCCTGGCTTTCTCCTGTTGCACAACAATGGCCGGCCACATGTGGCAAGGCAGTTCCTGGAGGATGAAGGCATTGATACCATTGACTGTCCCTACACACTCCCCTGACTTCCAATAGAATACCTCTGGGACATAATGTTTTGGTCCATCCAACACCACCAGGTTGCACCACAGATTGTCCAGGAGCTCACTGATGGCCATGGCCACATCTGGGAGCAGATCCACCATAACACCATCAGCCATGTCATTAAGAGCATGCTCCGTCATCAAGCATGTGGGGGCCATATGAGCTACGAAAATCTAGGCCAAATTGACTAGCCTACTGCATCATTTTTTCACTTTGATTTTTTGGGGGTCTTTGAATTCAGCCCTCTGTAGGTTGATAATTTTAATTTCCAAAAAACAGTGTAGCATCCTTTTGTTCCTAACACATCCTAACACTTACCCAGTCCATATCAGTATAGATATCCAGCATGATGTTTTTTTCCCATTGAGATATGATGTGTTTTCAAAGTGATCCTTACATTTCTTTGGGCAGTGTATATAGATGGCAGTGGCAGATTGACTTTGTATTAGAAAAATATGCCAAATTTGCATCAACTGTCAAATTTAAACAATTTCACTAAACACCACACTTCCAACTCTACAGTAAACACATACAAACACACACTCACTCTCTCTCTCTTTCTCTCTCACACACACACAATCTATTACAGATTAAGTCATACTAGTTGCAAGACTTCTATTTACTTCAAATGATAAACAGATTTCTGAGTCATAGCATGCTTATTTCTTCAACCCTCTTTTAAGGGGGAAATGTTCACTTGGGAAGTGTATCTTTGGTTTGTCAACTTTACTCATGGGTTTTGTACTAGAGGACTCCTATTTTCAGAAGATACTTTAGCTTGGTAACTGCCTCTCTGTTGTTTTAGTGTTTTAAGTCCTGCTGTTTCTGAGGGTAGATGTATGTACAGTATGACACACTTCTTTTTCACAGTTTAGGTGGACATAGTTTTACTCTCTTAACTTACACCGATTGCGGCTTGAGTTATATTTCATTCTCTCTCTTCCAGTCTACAAACAAAATGTGTGATTAAAAAAGACTTCAGGGAAGAAATATGGACTATGCCAGAAATATGCACATCAAACCTAGCCTGGAAGCCAGCCTGAATTTAACCCTGCCAACATTTGAGGTTGGGAAATTCGGTATAGACTAGACCTCTATGCCTGTATGAGAGCTTTGCCCACCAATCAAATCATTTGGATGGGCTTTATACGATGATGGACAGATTAGCAACAGTGCCTAGTTATTCACATCCTGAGCGCACTTTGGTTGATTTTGTTTACAACAAAAAGGCTGACGCTAGAGAAGCTAGATGTTTAGATTTCGCTATCACATATGGCTGTTCTTCCTACAGGATTCACACATTTCATTGCTTTGATGGGTTAGGTCTATCTATAGGTCTATGTGTGCAGACTAGGCATTTTCCCCCTGTATTGGTTGAAACACGTCCCATTATCACATCTCAGTGGCGCAGTACCAGACTCAAATTCACAGCCAATAGTAAGTCACCAGTGACTAAATCAGTGGACTGCAACAAAATCATTTACTATTTGCCTGTCTGTTTTATCTCCACTCCTTCCTCCTTTTCTCACCATTCTATGCTCTTTTTCTCTTACTTCATCATGACTCCATCCTCTTTCCCCAAATTTGAAAACCTCTCCTTTCCTTTTTCTTTCTTTGCATCCCAGTATGACAGCAACATTGGCCAGTGTTGGAGCAGCTAGCATACCCAGTGCTGGCCTTGTGACCATGCTGCTGATCTTGACCGCTGTTGGCCTCCCCACCCAAGACATCAGCCTTCTCATTGCTGTGGACTGGCTACTGTAAGTGCATCAAGCACAATACCACACATGCTGTATATGCACACCTCCTCTATAAATGATTGTTACAGAATTGTTTCTCTGTAAGAGACAGAATTGTTTCTCTGTAAGATATATTATTACAGCAACTGGTTTACACAGATTTGATATCTGCATTATGTTTATGCACTATCAGACATACATTGATTTTATGTTTATGCACTATCAGACATACATTGATTGAGTAAAATGATGTCTATTTCATTTGGCTCAGGGACCGCATGCGCACTTCCATCAATGTGGTAGGTGACTCCTTTGGAGCAGGCATTGTGGACTACCTCTCTCATGCTGAGCTGGCGGAATATGACGCAGAGGCCCTTGCTGCTCTTGAGGGGGAAGAGGAGGAGGAGTTCATTCCACCTCCGCCCCTCCTGACCGAGATAGACCTGATGGAACCACTGAAGCCTCCCGAACTGCCACCACGCTCCCCCCGTCCACCCAAACTGAACCACACAACCTCGCACTCGCTGGCCCAGTCCCATTCCGTGACGCACTCGCCTCTGTCGGTGCGCTCGCCCTCCCCGCGCTCGCCATCGCCGCGGCCCGTCCGCTCATCATCGCCACGCTCGGTCCAGTCCCACTCACCCAGGCCTTTCCGCACCCACTCTCCACGTCTGCTGCGACGCACTGAGCCTGGGTACACCGCCCTACCTACTCATGAAAACCAGGTAAGGGTATGAAGTGACATTATGTTTTCTTCAGGGTATGAGTAGGGTAGGTTGTTTTTGTCCGTCTTTGTTTTCATCTGAATGGCTACCACTATCTGTCCTTACTGACAATTAATTAACTTGAGATGGCTGCACCATGTTGGGGAAGGGTGACTGAGAAAAAAGCTTGTGCACTCTTGATAACCGGAATCGGGGTTAAAGTAGTTAACATGTAACAGGGGACATTTTCTTTATTGAGGCACAAAATAAATCTCTTACCTAGATACTTAGGGTTATCTTTCACATACTGTACATCTATTTTTTCCTGTTCATTTTGTGCTTCTCATTCATGAAAAAAAGCAATTGGGGGCAAAGTCATTTTTCAACCAAACTAAACAGGAGTGGAAAGAGTCTCTAAGATTTCAAACATCTGTGAATCAAATATTTTGGGAATAGGAACATTTGTTGACATTTGGGCCTCAAGTTATTCTTTCCTCTAATGATTCTGAGTTGTGTCTGGTTACTCAGGTTGCTGTTTTTTTAAGCCTCTTTGGAGTTTTTTGAAGTTATGCCTCAATTTCTAAGTAGGTCTGTGGGGTATTTTGGGGGCTACATTGTTTTCTTTGCTGCCTTAAAAGTATTTGGTTAGTTTGCTAATTTTATTATGTATTCTTTGTGATCTTCTTACCATTTATTTAATATGGCTTTTAGCCTTGTAGTCTAACTGTTTGTAACTGAATTGCATCCCATCTAAGCCTTCTCATCACTTTGGATTTCTCAGATTCCTACCCTCCCACGTGCCTATAGAGAGAGGGAGCGAGACCGAGAGAGGGAGCGACTGCGAGGAAGAGAGAGGGAGCGAGAAAGTGAGACTGAGGAGGACGAGGAGAGAGAGAGGGGACTTGACGAATGCAGTGACGGGGAGGAGAGTGACGACACTGCTTATGACCGGAGACACACCATCCCTCCATGTGACCTACCATGAGTCCGCCAACCCCTGGACCATCGCCGATGGCATCGTCACAACATTTTTACAGCATTTCCCCACACTTTACTGCACCCCTTCACCATTCCCAAGTGGTGGTCTTTTCAGGTAGATAATTGGACTGGGCAGAAACTGTTTTAGTTTCATGGGACGTGTGTTTTATTAGTGCTTTACAAGTGTAAAAACAAATTTTTGACAAATTACAAATGTAGCATAGTGACCATTGCCGTGACTCTGTGTCCCATGCAGTCACTGCTATTTTCATTTTACTGGATTCTGCTGTATCAAACCATTTTGTTTCCTCAATCACCCCTGTTATTGTTTTAATAAAATGCCCCCTAGTTGCAGTCTTCCCTGAAGTCTTATCTAGTCATAATGACAACTGATTGGGAAAACTCCCTGAACACCCAGAGGCCAGGTGCCTAAATCAGGTTAGACATTCCATTAACTTCAACGCACAATGTTGAGAGCATGCCATGGCACATAATAATCTGTTTTTCGTATGCCAGTATACACATGATTTGTAATTATGTATGTGATATAAAGTGTGATTGGCATGAGTATAGAGGAGAGTTCAGTTCAGGTTACTGACCTATTATAAGCATGTGCAACTGTCAAGCAACTGTCATCCATTTGATATTCTTTTCAGTCTCCTTATCAGTTCCTTATCCACCCTTTAAAGGAATGTTCCAGAGAAAAAACAACCTAGGGTCTATTCAGAGGCTAACAGGTTCAAAATGTTGTTTGAGAGCATAATGACATTTATAGGTGGAGTTTTGAGCATCGTTTGTCGTTTGCATTAACACCAAATTGGTAGGGGGTGTGATGATACACTCAGTCCATGAGACGATACACGATATTCAAGTTCAACAGCAAACAGGACTTTTCTGCACGTATCAACCCATGTAGGCTAGCCCAATAAACGCCTATGTAAATACACAAAACATTCTCATCAAAGCAGGGTAACTTCTTCAGACTTCAGACGAGTGCTGTCAAATCGATCGTATGCGGTTTGGTCATATAGTCTAGTGGTGTGGTGGTGAAGTGTCATCATGCTGCGTTCAAGAGCGTAGGGTAGGTCTACGTCCCGTAGTAGCCTAAATTTTAATTTCACGTCTGTAATGGTAAGAGATCGAACAGGGATAGATAATGAGCGGTTGTTTAAGATTAAATTACAATGCCAGACACCTTCAGATATCAGAGACCCCCTCAGATTTTTGACTTTGTTGCTTTCATGGGAGCCAGTCCTCACTCTATGGGAGCTTGGCTCCCTTGACTCATCATTTCACATACAAAAATATAAATAATGTCAGACAGCGAATTAGTAATTATTTAAACATGTACATAATATTTTTTAAAAATCTATCTCCTGCCAGCAGGGGGTGCTGCAGCACCCTCAGCACCCCCCTTCCCGCGCCCTTGCACACACGTGCTTTTTAATTTCACAGACTACAACCACCAAGTTGGAATCAAAGCACATCGATTCCCCTCTCACACCCTGCACACACTTAAAACAAATAAACAGGCATCTCAGTCTCACGCATGTATAGGCAAAACTGTATCAGACCGGTGTTGGTAAATCTTCCATTGCACAGAATGATTTTTGTAGCACGTGCAACAAATGACAGTCGAAAGATACAATTACAGTGCTGCTATCAATTTGCTTGGTATAACAGCATTTATAGTTTTCTACAAATGCAATCAATCAAATTGGCCTCCATCACTCAACCAACGCTAACGGTATTACCTAGGTCCTTATTGATATTATAAGATTAACGTACCTGCAGTAAAAACCAAGCATGTCCGATAAACATACTCAGATTTATATCGGCTTCAAGAAGAAATGGGAATTACATTTCATGTGAACATCGTCCTATCCTTATTAGACGTTCTCTGCGGTAAACTACAGTCCTTGTAGGAAGCGTCCATTGTTTTTCCAACCCACTTTTAACTTCCAACAAAATTACGTCTCACTGCAACGATGCGCCATCTAGTGGACAAACGACTACTTATCGCCAATACTGGAAATGCAGCCATGATGATGATGAATATTTGGCTTTCTTTTAATCCTACTGAATTTGTAATTATGTATCGGCCGCTCTAATACCAATAGTATGTGGGTGCCTGTGTGTGTGTGTGTGCATGTGTATATGTGTGCACCGCCATCTACAGGCCAATGAGTGTACAGTCACTAAATGTACACATAACCTAATTTTTTTTAGACCCCCCCCCATGGATGAAATTCTACGAAACTTGGCATACCCCCAGAGAATGCCAGGTCAATCATACACATACAATTTGGTGCAGTTCTGAACATCTTAACTGAAGATAGGGGCGATTAAAGCAGAATAATATTGCATTTTCATTTTTTACCGGGGGGGTGCAAATTACAAATGAGTGATTATGGGCCAGGTTGATGTGGGCCCTTGAGACCAACATACCATAAAAGGTTCTTCATCCTCAGTGCCACGGTTCAGGTAGTTATTTAGGAAAAACTGCTTTTTTTGCGGTTCGGGGGGCCCAGCATGGGGGGGGAGTGGCCCCCGGGGACGAAACAAAATTTTTCCGTAAAAGTCAAGTGGGGCTACGTACCCACCAAATTTCATGTGCACCGGTGTTTCGGTGTCCCGGGTATCGTTGACCAAAAATTCAGGAAGTAGATGACGGGAAAAAAAAAAAAAAAAAACTTTGACAATCATTATATGACCGCCGATAAATTATGCTATCAAACTACATTTTCAACTTGTTAGCTTCTAAAAATAGTCCCTAGGTTGTTTTTGGTCTGCAACATTACTTTAATACTGAGGAAAGATTTAATGGCTTGTTCACCTTGGGCTACGCCCATGATGTACTGTTTGGATTTCATTCAGTAACACTGAATCTCAGTCTCTAAAGGTTATTGTTGATATTGTTATTATTTATGTATTTTAAATGAGAAATTTTAATTTATTTGTTGTCTGGTATGAGTGGTGTAACTTATAGTTGTTTTATTTCTCTCTCATATGCACAGCGGTCAGCTCTTGGTTTCTGACTGATGTACTCATCTATTTTGTTGTTTCATTACTCTTGTTTTACTTGTATGTATTTACTTATTATTTGTTTTATTTATAACTGTATAAATATGCACTTGTCTTCTGTCTGTCACTCCAAAATGCCTTCCACTTCAAGTGGAAAGTTATAGACAGCCGTCCCCCAAATCCCTGTTAAAATTCAAATCTACAGCTCCAGTTTGTGTGTAAACTGAATGCAATAAAATCTTAGAGATTTATTTGAATTTATAACTTAGATGGATCTGCTTTTTATTGTGGGTAAACATTTTTACTGTGTTATGCTTCATTCTGACTCCCTTGTCTCATTTCTGTTTTACGTGCATTTTTGAGGGTGCACAGGTGAAGCACTTCAAATCATCTTTTTGTAATTTTACCCTGATGTGTTGCACAAGAATATGAAAAAAATGTGAAGTGAAATTTTTTTTTACATTTACATTTACATTACATTTGGCTGACGCTTTTTTAGCCAAAGCGACTAACAACAAGGTAAACAGTTTAAGTTTTAGAGCAATTCTCAACAATTTTAGGACAATTTAAAAAAAACATTAGAGTACAGTAAAAAAAAAAGAAGTGCATCAGTGAGTGCTGTTTTTAACAGTTACGTGTCAGTTTAAGACGGCTGGTGAGTGCTAGGATCAGCAAGACTTGTTGTAAGTGTTGCTATGAGAGGAGATTTTCTCTAAAGAGCTGGGTCTTCAGAAGTTTTTTGAAAATGGAGAGGGATGTCCCTGCCCTTGTAGGAACTGGCAGTGTGTTCCACCAACGAGGAACAACAGATGAGAAAAGTTTGGATTGGCCTGAGCGTACTGGTGGTAGAGCTAGACGTCGTTCGTCTGAGGAGCGCAGCGGTCTGGAGGTAGCGTATGTCTGTATGAGGGCATTCAAGTAGGTGGGAGCAGAACCAGAGACTACTTTGTAGGCAAGCGTTAGAGCCTTGAATTTGATGCGGGCCGCCATAGGTAGCCAGTGTAGCTGGATGAGCAGTGGGGTAACATGTGCCCTTTTGGGTTGGTTGTAGACCAGGCGTGCCGCCGTGTTCTGGATCATCTGAAGTGGTTTCACTGCGCGGGCTGGGAGACCTGTCAGGAGGGCGTTGCAGTAGTCGAGTCGTGCGATGACTATTGCCTGAACCAGAAGTTGGGTAGCATCTTGAGTCAAGTAGGTCCTGATTTTCCGTATGTTGTAGAGTGCAAAACAGCATGACCGGGCGACTGAGGCAACATGATCTGAGAAGTTTAGTTGGTTGTCGAGAACAACTCCTAGATTTCTTGCAGTCCTGGTAGGTGAAACAGACAGGGAGTCAAATTTGATGTTGATGTCGTGGTGTATGGTAGGTTTAGCTGGGAGGAGCAGCAGTTCAGTCTTTGAGAGGTTCAGCTGGAGGTGGTGTGCCTTCATCCATGTAGCTATGTCTGAGAGGCAATCCGAGATCTGTGTTGAAACCGTGGGGTCATCAGGTGGAAAGGACAGATAGAGCTGTGTGTCGTCTGCATAGCAGTGGTATGAGAAGCCATGCGAACGGATAGTCTGTCCCAAGGAGGTGGTGTAGATAGCAAAGAGAAGGGGGCCCAGCACTGAGCCCTGGGGGACCCCTGTGGTGAGATGGTGAGGTGCAGATAGCTGACCAAGCCATGATACGTTAAACGAGCGTCCTGTGAGGTAGGATTCGAACCAGGAGAGAGCAGAACCGGAGATTCCCATGTTAGCAAGTAAAGAGAGAAGGATGCGGTGATTAACCGTGTCAAAGGCAGCCGATAAGTCAAGCAGAATGAGTACTGATGACCGAGCGGTCGCCCTGGCTTCTTTTAAGGCTTCTGTTACAGACAGCAGAGCCGTTTCGGTAGAGTGGCCGCTTTTGAACCCAGACTGATTTGGATCCAGATGGTTGTTCTGTGAAAGGAAGTCAGAGACCTGTTTGGAGACTGCGCGTTCAATGCCTTTGGATAGGAAAGGCAGGAGTGAGACAGGGCGGTAGTTTTCGACTTGAGCAGGGTTGAGGGAAGCTTTCTTAAGTAACGGTGTTACCCGGGCCATTTTGAACGCTGTTGGAAATGTGCTGGAGGTTAGCGAGGCATTGATCACATGTGTGATAGCTGGTGCGATGGTCGGGCTGATGGACTGAAGTAGGCTCGTGGGTATAGGGTCCAGCGAGCATGTGGTAGGACGGCTGCATGTCAGGAGTCTAGATACTTCACTCTCGGAGAGTCTTTGCAACGGGGAAATCCAGGGCAACTAAGGCCACCCTAAAACTGTCAGTAAGGTTCACTCTTAGGTGAATCTGCATGACAGTTCATCACAGCTGTTGCTTCGTCTGTTGCATAGGTCTGTGGGGAGGAGCTGCTTGGAGTGAGAGAGTAAAGGGTGATCGCGCAGTCAGGGGCGCTGCAAAAAAATTGGGCCCTATGCCAGACAATAATTCTGGGCCCTCCTGATAATATACAGCGGGGAAAATAAGTATTGAACACGTGAACATTTTTTTCAGTAAGTACACTTCCAATTATGCATGAAATTTTCAACAGACATTACTATTAACTCAGATAATCCACCCATATAAAAAAATCCAAACATTAAAGTCCATAAGTAGAGTTATGTGTAATAAAGTGGAATGACACAGGAAAAAAGTATTGCACACGCCTGCTGAAATGTCTTAATTCTTTATCTTTCTTTTTGTCTTTATTCGTAATGACAGCTTCAAGGCATTTCCTGTATGACGAAACTAATCAGTCGCAGTATTCAGGTGTGATTTTGGCCCATTTTTTAAATATTTTTTTTAATATTGAAGATTCCAGGGGTCCCTCTTGTGAATCCTGATCTTTAGTTAACTTCGAAAGTTAGCTTGGATTGAAGTCAGGGCCTTGATTTCCTTTCTCTGAAACCAATTGAGAGTTTCCTTTGCTGAATGCTTTGGATCATTGTCTTGCTGGAAGGTCTAGCCATGTCTCACTTCAAAGACCAAGGAGATGGTGGTGGATTTCCGCAGGTCTAAGCCCACTCTGCTACCAGTCCACATTGATGGGGTTTCTTAAATAGTTAAATATATAGATATATAGACTTTACTTTACTTTATTTCTGCATTGTTGCACTTACTCATTTACACCATCACCATTGCACTACCACCATGACACTCATTCACACAGAGCACCTTACCATACCTTACTATGCACAGAGAATCACAGGCTTAGTCCCTGCCTCAGTCATTGCAAGCGCCTCTGATTTATTAATCACTACTATGTGGATACTGTTTTTAGAATTGATTTAGATTAAGTGTTAGTTAGTATAATTTGTATTTTTGTAATTTGTATTTTAGTATATTTTTATATATTGTATTAAGTGTTAGTATAATTTGTATTTTAGTATATTTAGCATATTCTTTATCTTCTACTGTTCTTACTGCTTAGTTGTGTTTTTATATTATATACTTTAATTACTCTTTCTGCTGTTAAAGAATGTGTTTGTGTTGTATGTATGCTGCTGAGACCTTGAATTTCCCTTGGGGATCAATAAAGTATCTATCCATCTATCTATCATCCTCATCATCCTGGTGAATGGCAAGATTCTCCTGGAACAAAATGACTCCATTCATCATTCCTTCAACTGTAAGAAGTCTGCCAGTACCATGAGATAAAAACAGCCCCACACCATGATGCCACCACCTCCAAACCTCACCTATTTTTAGGGTGATGCACAGTGCCATTTCTCCTCCAAATAATTGATTAATTTGCGGCCGCTAGGGGCGCGTCTAGATTTCTAGGCTAGCGAATAGCCTCACTGGAAGTATACTTACTAAAAAAAATGTTGACTTGTTCAATACTTATTTTCCCCGCTGTATAGTATTATCGGGGGGGGGGGTTCTCTGGAGGCCCCCTGTCAGTGCTGGGCCCTTGCCTAACATGCCTGTTTTTAAGCTAGCCTCTGCCAACCGCAAAACTGATCCACTGGGAATTCTCCCGACTCCAGCGATTCTCCACTACTGTGCTTATGTGCGCTAGTCTGTTCACGCAGTAATTATGCCTTCGTACAATGAAAGTAACCTTCTTTGGACATTTTGTCTGGTTTCCGTTTAAAAAAAAAAAAAAAAACATCGTCCAGTCCATACAACTTCATTTCAATTTCGAAAGAAATACTGGACTATGTGTTTTTTTTTTTTTTTTAAACGGCAACGAAATTTCCAGAGCGTGTTACTCCACACTCGGCAATCGACTCCTACGGACTTTCCCCTAAAGACGCCAGCTGCAGCAGCAACATTTTCGGAAAGGTACTGGCTTGATGAAATTCATTCTGGACTCTCTATCCGACCACATAAAGACCTCGGGATACTTCGGTTTGGCTTTAGGGACCCTCTACTCACTACCACGTAAGTGTAATGTTGTTTGGAACTGTAGAAGAGGTATAAAAATAGCGTTTTGTAGCGGCGAAATTACTTGCCCTGGTCACTTCCAGGCTAACGAGTTTTGACTAAAAACGGCAAAATCGAACTTTCTCAAAACACATCCAAATGACATGATTTTGATGTCAACTCAACGTATGTACTCCCAATCATCCGTAAATTGATCTAAAGTGCATTTTACTCTGGTTAATTCCTTTACATTTTCATACCATTACATCCCTAACGTGCATACAGACACATCACACAAGGCAGTGCCCAATATTACACCACTGATCACTAAGAGACAAAGATACGCAGAGACATCAAACCCCTTAATCCTCTCAGAGAACGGAGAGAGGGAGGGAGGTGAAAGGACAGGGTGAGATGCAGGGTGGGCAAGAGGGCGGCAGATGGTCAGAAAGACGTCAATCTTTCTCATTCCTCCCAGACAGCACAGGGGCACTGTGGGTAATTGTAAGGGCCATTGACGTTAGTGTGGGGACCCTGGACGTCAGAGAAGAGAAAGAATGAGAAAGAGTTAGGAAAAGAGAGGAGAGGTTTGGGATAGCTTATGCACAGATTGAAGTGGGGAGATATTGCATTATTTAATGCTATATTGTGATGCTGTTATAGGTTAACATTTGTTATGAAAGAGACATCAGAATGACCTACACAATTAAATAGAAATGCTTGGAATTCCAAATGACTTACTGCAACAAAGTGCATTGAAAAAAGATTACCACAAAGCTAACTGTTACAATATCAGCATATTGACTCAGACAAAGAAATGTGATGACGTGTTCAAAGACCATACATGTATATCTATTCAGGACTGAGATTAAGGTGTGAGTTCTCTCCACTACAACTAAATTTTCAAGAGTTTTGGAGGAATGTGCAAACATGAAGAGAGTGCATGGTGTACATCAAGATCCCCATCTCACTCAGGGCCCACTATGCCCTCCAGAGGCTGTACATGAGAATCACACCAGAAAGGAACACCATACTGCAGAAAGCAAAAGCTGCCGCTTACTCAATAGCCAATAGCACAGCACATTGGCAAATACAGGCATAACTGACCCAGACAAAAAGCATCTCTCATTGCCTTTGTAGGTGGATTTTGCCGATTTTGTTGGGACGCTGTGTAAAATGTAAATAAGAACAAAATTATATGATTTGCAAAATATGTAAACCATATATTTAATTAGGAATAATCAACTCATAGAACTGTGCACTAATAACAACTTGGAAGGTCCCTCTCCTCTATAGCCCAGAGGATGTGGCGTCCATGATTTTCAAAAAGAATGACACATTTTGATTAGTTTAACTACAAGACAGTTTTCCTCTTCGCCTTGGTCCATCTAACATGAGATTGTGCATAGATAAGATGGCAGCATTCCTGGACCATGTCTAAATATGTTTTTTTTTTTTTTTGCTGGGTAGAGTATTTAACCAGTATTTGTGGATGGAGCGTCAAACTGTGTTCATATGGTATAACAATGGTTAACCGATGTTTTTCTGAGTTCATTCAATGCTTTTCACTACATAACAAGTGGTTTTAATGCAGTACCATCTAAGGCTCTGCAGAAGTCACATCCAATATTGTTTTCTAGCCATGCCCCTTACATACAAAGGTTTTTTCTGGATTCACTGAATATTTTGTCACAGGTCAGGCCCACACCGGGTCTTCAACCCAGGTCTACGTCCCCCTTCATAATGCCTATCTTCATGCAGGCTGTCAGACTGTTGCCCTGCAGCCTACAGCAAGTCTGTCCTGATCTATACAGTGAATGAAATTTAGATTATTTTATAGTTTTGTGTAATATGGATGGAATTTGAGCTTTTTAATTTAGAGTCCGGAGCCTCCGCTCTGTTCTGCTCCGATACCGCTCACACAAGTCTGAGGCTTGCCCAAACCCACCCAGAATTCATGTCTTCCTAATAAAACAAAGACCGTTAAAAAAGATATTGGCCATAGTAGTCTAAGTTCGTTGATGGGGATGCGTTAGCTAAATAATTTAGAAAGCATACGTGTAGACACGGGCGGGCCTGGACAATTTGTCAGTCTTGCCCGTCCGATTAGAGAGCTTTCCTTCGTTTACGCTCACCTTCTTAAAAAGACGCGCAAGTCAACACTACGCTTCGCTCAGGTGGCTGTTTACTCGGCCGCTTCTCCGTTCAAATTCGCGTCAGGTCGCTGCGTTCTAGTGTTAATTTCGTCAGACGAGACGAGAGGAAATATGTTCGTCAACGACCTTTTTTTCATGACTGAAGACGAGACGATGACGAGACGGCAGTAATGTCCTGAAACACTGACTAAGACTATCTTAAGATGCATTATTGTTGACGAAAAAAGACAAAAGACTAAAATGTTTTGCATGAAATACAAACTAAGATAAAATCTCTCTTCATTTTCATCTACAAAATGAGAAGACAGAATATCTACCTGTTATGTTTTCAAAATATTCCGAATGAGTTCATACGCAACAGCTTTCCTGTAGGCTAGTCTACGTGCTGTTGCTGCAACCCTGTGGCTGCAACACGAAACTACATGGAACAAGAACACTGGAGATTTCTGCCAGAATTAGCAAGCTAACTACCTAAGCTTTATGCCACAATGCTACATACCCAGAAGTTGAAGCTTCTCTCATACAAATTAACATCCCCCAGAATGTCCATACGAAAATGTTCATCATGTAATGTCAACTATTTAACTAGTTAGACTGATGATGCAAAGTTTGCCAGCAAGTTAGCTATGGCTAAGATGGAGAGTCTGTTTGGGGAATGTGTTGTGTTTGGGCGCATATCGCCATCTAGCGAGGCGGAGTAAAACATTAATACTTTGGCCTATGACAGTGTTTCTCAAACTTTTTCAGTTTCAGGACCACTTAGCTAACCCTAGCTTAAAAAAAAAAGATTAGACCTACTTCAACAGTAGCCTATAATTAGTCTACACAATAGGCCTACTCGCTGAACCACCTTGCTTATTGTCTTTGCACTTTGCTTATTGTGTGTATTCATACTGTATGATTTAAACTGGCATATCTTACATAGACAGTGTTGCAGAACTGTTTTTACATACAAGTTGGTTCAATATTGCAAACAGCTCATCTATATTATATTTTACCATGTCTGCTCGCGGACTACTTGAGATAGCTTGCGGACCACCAGTGATCCCCGGACCACACTTTGAGAAACACTGGTCTACGAATATGACAGTGGTCCAGTCAAATCTTTTACTGTCTATGGTCAAATCCCAGCCGAGCTATAACTGTAGCTCGACTTACCTGTGCATGTAAACATACTGACTGACAAAAAATCAGAATGAGTAATTATAACAGACGAGTAGCCCTGTGGACACACAATATTGTTGGAAAATTGAGATGTGTGAAACACTATTTGACTGAAATGGTAATCAGAAATAATTTGTTATAAAAAAAAGACTAAAATGTGTTGACTAAAACTGAAGCTGACACGTCAGCTCACTTCACTTGATTAGTTCTTGGCGAACGGTAGTGTCACACGAAGTTAGCTAAACTGCTAGAATGAGCAACAAAAAACAAGCATCTTTAGCAGGTCACTGGCCAGAGTGTTCGAGAGCCGCTGCAGAGATTTCTTACAGAAAAAAAGTCACCGTTAGCTGCATATTTTAGTGATGAGGACTGGGTGTCAAAACTCGCTTACCTGTGTGGCATATTCGGGTTGCTTAATGACCTCAACCTGTCACTCCAGGGGAGAATGACGACTGTCTTTAAACTGGCAGATGAAGTCGCTGCATCAAGCCAAGCTTGATTTGTGGGGATGAATGGGGACGGTGTATTTGATATGTTCCAAACAGTAGTGGGGGTTTTGGGAGAGACTGAGGCAGGGCCCTTTCTCTCGCAGCTGGTGCGCGATCACCTTGTTGCGCTTTCAAATGAGTTTGAGCGTTAGGCTACTTCCCATCCTCCAAAGATCCACGGCAAACCAATGAGTGGGTCCGCAACCCATTTGTCAATATCCCGATTAGTCCTAACTTGTCAGTGCAGGAGGAAGGAGGAGCAGTTGATCGAAATTGCAAATGACGGTGGTCTTAAGAGTGTGTATGAGGAAACCTCTCTGGCGGGTTTTTGGATCAAAACCAAAGCAGAATATCCCGAGATAGCCGTAAAAGCGCTGAAAACGTTTCCCACCACGTTTTACCATTTCCCACCACGTATCTATGCGAGGCCGAGTTTTCTGCAATGACTGCAACTAAGACCAAATTGCGCAATCGACTGGACATTTCAAACACACTGAGGGTGTCACTGTCTTCCAACACCCCCAGATGGAACCTTCTTGTTGCAGGGAAACAAGCACAGGGCTCCCACTGATTATATTCGTAATGCACGTTTAGTTCCCATGTTTGTTCCCATATTTTGTTAAGCATGTTCACACTTGATAGATGTAGCTTCAAGTTGTTCAATTTTCATAGTTCATATTGTTCAATTTTCAACGTTTTTCACATTTTAAAGAGTTTGTTACAGTACCTTCACTGTTCATACATAACTGGAGCTAGTTCTTTTCAAGTAGACTAATGCATGCACAACACACATGGAACATGGATGTTCAAATTTTACCAAAACGACTGGTTTCGCCTTGCAGGGTCGCATACTCAAGTCTAATTACCACCAGACACAAATAATCACCTAGGTTAAATCCTCTCTCTCTCTCCAAAATCTCTTCCTCTGATATGCACGCGCTATAGGCTATAATTTATGTAGCACCCCAACCCTCAGGCGCCGGTTTAGGGAATGAGGGGGACAGAGATCGGCCTAATGGGGTGTCACAGGGTTCGATATCCTACTTAACTAGTTAAATAAACAGACCAGACCATGGTTTAAAACTATAAGAAAAAGGTTGATAATTTACTTTTAAAAATGTAAGTGGATGAAGATGCAGATGATAATCATAGTATTGTAGAGAAACAGGGGGAATTGACTGACACCACTTAAACTAAAATGTATGTCTCTTTTATTATCTGGGAAAGCCAGGGAAGTTTTTTGTGGTTTGACGGCAGATGATCGGAGCAGTTACACAAGATTGAAGGCAGCACTAAATAAATGTTTTGATCCTTGTGAGAGTGAAGATTGGAATCGGGCCAGTTTTTCCTCTAGGAGGAGGTTACCATCAGAATCCGCAAGAGACTTTGGCAATGCACTGAGGCGGCTAATTTCTAAAGCATACCCGACAGCTAATAGCGCCACCCAAGATCTTTTGGCGCGTGAACATTTTGTAGCTCACGTTGGTGCAGGTGAACTGCGTTCAGCTTCGTAGCTCCAAACCAGCCACATTAGAAGCTGCTGTCAATTTGGCTGCAGAACTAGAACTCATTCGGGAATTAGAACATAGCCAGGTGGGGGCAGACGCCAGGGTTCGTGGAGTGTCTAGCACTACTCAAGACTCCCAAATGACAATTTTGTTACAGACTGTGGAGAGTTTGCGTCAAGAAGTAAAAACCTTAAAACTCACGGTGGATAAACTTTCTACTTCTAGAACTTACAATGCTACTGTATCTAGAGCACCAAAAGCAGGGACACAGACATCTAGTGGGGCCCCTAAGGACCGCTCTGATGCATGTTGGGAATGTGGCTGTACTCGGCACATGAAGAAAGACTGCCCCTACTTACAGGGAAACTAGAGGGAGTGAGTAGAACGGGCGGAATGCTCACTCCCCTCTCTGATCTTTCATCTGGCCTACAAATTAGTGCTGCTTGTGGGCTCCAGGGTATTGGGGTATTCTTACCAGCTAAAGTGGGGGGGGTAAACTGTAACTTGCTGGTAGATACTGGTGCCCAGGTCTCTGTAGTGTCCAAAGAGTTTTATCGGCAGGCTACTAATGGCAGGTCCAATCTGTTGCCTTATTCTGGAACCGTGTCTGTTGCTAACGGAGGTCAAATGAACATTCTTGGAAAGTGGTCTACTGTATGTCAACTAAATTCTCTTACACTTGTCACAGAATTTTTAGTAGCTGATATCCCTTGGCATGAGATATTACTGGGTACAGATTTCTTATTTAAATTTGGGGCTGTGATTAATCTTGGGGAGAAGTGTTTCCGTATTATGGGCCAACAACTGCCACTATTTTTCAGTAACTCAACTGATCAGGCTCGAACCGTGGTTATTGAGCAGGATGTAACTGTCCCGCCAAGGAGTGAGGTCATTGTCCCAGGTAGCATTAAGGGGGCACAGGGGGAGCTTCTCGAAGGAATGTTGGAGCCCTCAACTGGTTTAGCAGTAAGCGTCTTGATAGCAAGGACTCTGTGTTGATCATGGTGTTCTGCCACTCAGGGTGCTTAATGTAACAGAAGATGAACTTATGTTAAGGAAGGGAATGACTGTGGGAACCCTGCACACAGATGTTGTAGTGGGGGAAAATGGCACGATCGCAAATGGTGTGGAAGGGTCACAGTTGACTACGGAGTCACTGTTGACACAGTTTGGGCTCAAAGACCGTGGTTTCAGCCTGATACAATTGCAAACCATTAGAGAACTTCTCGGAGAACATCTTTCTGTCTTTAGTCAACATAGCTCTGACTTGGGTAGGACCCACCTGACTCGCCATCAGATAGACACCGGTCAAGCCAAACCCATAAAAATGGCATCTCGTAGGGTACCTCTTCATCTACAAGGAGAGGTAGCAGATCATGTTAAGCAGATGCAAGAGAGCGGCATTATCCAACCATCCTGCAGTCCCTGGGCAGCTCCTGTTGTGCCGGTGAGAAAAAAGGATGGGGGGGTTACGATTTTGTGTCGACTATAGGAAATTGAATGAGATCACTCGAAAAGATGCTTACCCCCTCCCACGTATTGATGATGCCCTCGATAGCCTGCACAGTGCCCAGTGGTTTTCTACTGAAAAGGGCAGAAGGTTTTATTGGGATGAAAGCTGCCAGAAGGCCTTTGATAAATTAAAAGTTTGTTTGATCTCTGCACCCATCTTGGCATACCCTGATCCCCAGCGAAGCTTTATTTTAGATACAGATGCGACACTTATCCTTCTCTCAAAAAGTATGGCCATGTTTGGGACCAGCTACAGGTACAGGGAGAGAGGCTGGTTAGGGTCTTGCCCCCGAAACTAGGGTGGTCAGCAAAGACCCAAATAGTATTGCCCCAGTCCTTAGTGCCTATGGTGCTCAGTCAGCTACACAATGTTAACACTGCTGCTCATTTGGGTGTACAAAAACTTCAAGGGAAGGTTAGGGAGCGGTTCTACTGGCCAGGATGGTTCACCGAGGTGAAACAGTGGTGCCAAGAATGTGCAGAGTGTGGCGCACAAAAAGAAGTGGGACCAACACCTCGGGCGCCCCTTGTGCCCTCAATTACTTCTCGCTCGTATGAAAGGATTGCTGTTGACATCTTGGGCCCTTTGCCTCAAACAAGACGTGAGAATAAGTACATCATGGTGGTGGGAGATTATTTCTCAAAGTGGACAGAAGCTTACACGATCCCTAACCAAGAATCGGAGACATTAGCCCAGGTGCTGTTAAATGAATGGGTTTGCCGCTATGGCACTCCCCGGAGCTTGCACTCTGACCAAGGTCGGAGCTTTGAGGCTAAATTGTTTCAGCAACTCTGCCAGCTGTTGAACATCAATAAGACTAGGACGACACCCTACCACCCCCAATCGGATGGCATGGTTGAAAGATTCAACCGTACCCTCCTGTCTATGTTAGTCTTTTATGTGGATGAGAACCAGCAGAATTGGGATGCCCTCCTCCCATTTGTGATGATGGCTTACAGAAGTAGTGTGCACGCTACTACTGGTTTCACCCCTTATCGAGTACTGTTCGGTCAAGAAATGGTATTGCCTATTGACGTAATGTTAAATCTAGAGGGAAATGAAAAGTTCTCCTCTGTTCACGCTTATGTGGAGAGAATAACTGAAAGCTTAGCCACAGTAATTGAAGCTGTAAGAAAACATCAGGCGAGGGCTTCAGAAAATCAGAAGTCTAATTTTGATTTTAAAGCACAATATCAGTTCTATTCTGAAGGGGAACTGGTTTGGCTAAAGAATAAGGCACGCAAAAAGGGGGTAAGCCCGAAATTGCAAAGACGGTTTAAAGGCCCGTATAGAATTGTGGAAAGGATATCTGATGTGCTCTATCGGATACGACCAGAAGGGGGGGTCTCTGACAGCGTGATGCATTTCAATCAACTGAAACCATGCGCGTCTCCTTCCACTCTAGAAGCAAAAGGCCAACCAACAGACGTGGTAGCGGAACAGCCTACGACTAGTTCGTTGCGGCCCAAAAGAAGGGATGTGAGACCCAGGAATAAATCGGACCGGGTTTTCCGGCGGTCTCTTGGGCCGGCTGCCGGAGCGCCTCCTCTGCCGGCGTCCTCGGCCGGGCCGCCTGGTCTGCCGGCTTCGTCTGCTGTCAGCGCTCCCTTCCTGCCTGCTGCCAGGGCACCTCTTCTGTCTGCTGCTGCGACACCTCTTCTGCCAGCTGCTGGGGCGCGCCTCCTGCCTGCTGCTGCGACACCTCTTCTGCCAGCTGCTGGGGCGCCTCTCTGGCCTGCTGCTGGAGCACCCCTCCGGCCTGCTGTTGACGCTCCCCTTCTGCCTGCTGCAGGAACGCCTATCCCGCCTGCTGCCGGGACGCCTCTCCTGCCTTCTGCCGGGACGCCTCTCCCGCCTGCTGCCGGGACTCCTCTCCCGCTTGCTGCCGGGACGCCTCTCCCGCTTGCTGCCGGGACTCCTCTCCCGCCTGCTGCCGAGGCGCCTCTCCGGCCTGTTGCTGGAGTACCTCGCTGGCCTGCTGTCAATGCTCCCCTTCTACCTGCCGACGGTGCGCCTCTCCTGCCTGCCGACGGTGCGCCTCTCCTGCCTGCCGCCGGTGCGCCTCTTCTGCCTGTTGGGTCTTCCTCATCTGTTGGGGGGCTGGCTCCACACCCAGGGCCCGCTGGTGGTGGGCTTTGTTTGTCGGACGGGCCTACTGATGGACGCCCGGGTCGGCCGGAGCGCATTCGGAGACCCCCTGTTTGGTCACGGGATTATATCCTGTCTTCATCGGGACTCGGGGACGAGTCCATTTCTTTGAAGGGGGAATAGTGTGGAGAAACGGGGGAATTGACTGACACCACTTACAACGCAGGTGCTGGAGATCGGTAATTAACAGCAATGGCTGTGTTCAAACACCTGAGCCTAATGAACTGATAGTTTTAAGGGGGGGGGAGGGTTGCTGAGTTTGTTGGGTTGAGACTGGAATCACGCCGTAGGGAGCTCCTGGGTTCGCATGGACTTTGGGGACTTGAGGGTTGAGACTGGAATCACGCCGTAGGGAGCTCCTGGGTTCGCATGGACTTTGGGGACTTGAGGGTTGGACTCGTTCGTGGTCGGCTAGCACCACCGGCGCTGAAGATACCGGGGAACCACTTATTGGCCCGGAGGAAGACAGCGGGGCTTTGGTTTTAAGGTAGCCAGAATCCAGTGTAGGGGAATGCCAGCGAGCTACCCTGAATGTGCGTGTGACCAGAGACACTTGCGACCCGCTTTTCAGTGAGACGACGGGGTCTCACTGAACCCGGACAGGGAAGTCCGCTTTTAATAACTTTGTAATTGTGTGTGTGTGGGTGCGTGTGTGTACGTGCGTGTGTATGTTGTTGGACTATCGTTCGGCTAAGGCCACCACAGCTGTGTATTCTTTTTAGCGTCTGACTTTCACGTGTGTATTGAAAGTAGCCTACCTGTTTTTCTAAGTAACTAGCCTAGTAGTGTGTGGAGTGTATTTCTACGTGGTATTTATTACTGGAGAAATGTGGCGTTGACTTTTATTATTGCAGTGTTGAATTGATGAATTGTAGCCTGTCTTAACGTAGGCCTATTACCCATTCACGTGTGTTCTTAATTTTATTCAGACCTATTGTGATTACCTAATGTGTGTGGTGCTGTTTGGCCAACGTGGGCCACTTTTAGGACTTGTTAAAGTAAATAAAGATCATTGTTATTTCCTTCAGACCGCCTGTAATGCTCAGTGTTTTGACCGGACCAGACCGGGTTAATTAAAGGTGGTGGCAGCAATATTCGCTGGTCACCGTGGGGAGTTACTAGCGTCACTAGGCGCTAAACTTTATTACAGTATTTACAGAATGAAGGTAGACTATTTTAAATGACCGTTTACACTATCACAGCCTATCGATAACAGTTCAACAGTAACAAAACACAACTCGCAACATAACTCTTAATAGTTGGCCCACATACACACACAAGCACACTCACACACGGACAATAATGTTACAGTGATGCAGGCCTGGTCGAGGCTCGAGAACGGTGTGGCTGATAGCCCCTTCACCTCATAGGCAACGTCATGAGGTAGCGAAGCAAAAGAAAGGTTAGCTTACCAGCTAGTGCTAATGGAGAGTCCACTCGCAGTCCGATGTGAAATCCTCCGGGGTGCGTAGCGTATGTCGCAATACTCTCCTCCACTGAACCGTTCAGCTACGAATGTGAATGTCCTTCTTTTTTCAATGGAAAAACCAGCCGCTAGCTTTCAGGCTAATTGTGAACCTGAGCTATGTTGAGTCCCAACGTCCAAGCTGTCACTAATAACCACCGTTAACTATAATAATAATAATTATTATAATATATCAATAAATCAACGGTAATAAACAAACTTTCCCAGTCCGTAAAAGAGGAATTTAAATATTATTAACCATAAAATAATTTGTTTATTACTGGCACACTTAAGATATATGCTACCCCAGAGCTAACTTGCTAGCTAACTTAATGGCAAGTTGCATTGCACGTTAGCTCTGGGGTAGCAAAAATCAAAGTGTGCCGCCTTCATGAACCGGAGATCACAGTGTCTACTCGAAGGCAGATGACAAAAGTATGTTTGGGAAAACGTCTGCATTTCCGATTTTGTCGTCCCCGCGAGAGTTTAACAGGTGTGATAATTCAAAATCCCCATGTTATTTTCCCATAGGAAAAATGTCAAGATACCAGATCTCCTTATATGGGCAAAGATGGTAGCTTTTTTGTAGGCGAACTTCAGAGGTCTATTGAGACAACAGATTGACCATATTGGACAACTGCAAAGCCTTATTATAGGCATGTTATATTAATGACATGAAAAGTGGAACATATAGAACGAAAATGACAAATTATGCAGTCGGCTACACATGTTAAACTTGCGCAAAACTGATGAACCCAGCATCAGTGTGTCGCATAAATTAAAATACAAATTGAAGCAACAACTTGACCATTGGACAATCCTACCACAAAACCTTTCCATAGGCCTGCAACGTTTATGACATAAAAAGTGGAATAATGCATTTCATCACACCTGACAATTTAATGGAGCTGTGGCTGTTCGTGATTTGACTGATTCTTGAGAGCGAGGAGCGGGATATTTGCACCGCTCAGCTCAGTTCACTAGCTCTGATTCAGAGGCATATCACACTATGTAAAGATTATAAAAACGGATTATTTTTCGATTCGTGGCACGTTTCTTCTAATTTTTTTTAATGCGTTCTGCGGAGAAGGGAGACTGACGTTGGTCACGGTTTGGAATGAAACTGAGAAAACAGGACAGAGTAACACAGTGGACTACTTTTTTTTGACGACGTAGTTAAGGCGGCAGGCCTGTTTTTCCAAGGCGGCCGCCTTGACTGCAAAGTGCTGCGGGAAACCCTGAACGTGGGATACCGGTAGCTTTGTGTGCGTGTAGGTGAAACCACTGGCTCAACAGTGCAGTTGGTATTTGCTTTGGAAACTCGCATGCATTACGTCCAGTGGACCGCGACGCGAGAAACTTGTTGGTGTCAGTTTGCTATCAGCAGCAGTTTTTGGAATAACGCCGTTTAAAAGAACGGCGTTAGGTAACGACGTTATTTTTTCACTAACGGGGTAATCTAATTAATTACTTTAAACACAGTACATACACACAGAGACTTAGATACACAGTACATACACACACAGTACACACTCAGGCTTAGATACACAGTACATACACACAGGCCTAGACACACAGTACATGCACACAGGCTTAGATAAACAGTACAAAGATACACAGTACACGCACACGGGTTTAAGATACACGCACACGGGCTTAAGATACACAGTACATACACACAGGCTTAGATACAGTACATACACACAGGTTTAGATACAGTACATACACACAGGCTTAGATACAGTACATACACACAGGCTTAGATACAGTACATACACACAGGCTTAGATACACAGTACACGCACACATTGTACATACACACAGGCTTAGATACACAGTACACGCACGCATTACACACAACACACGGACCAGCCCAATCACTGGGAGAAAAGAAAGGGTGACCCAATCGAAACGAAGATAAGACCTTCAAAATATTACCACTGAACTTAACTGAATTTCCTCTTGACAAAAAAAGAGACTATGGCCCCCTTTCTTATTTCTTGAGTTGTTATGAATAAAGAAATGAACACAAATTTCCATTTCAATTAACACAAATTGTTTCAATAGAGGGATGCCTGAATGTCCAAATGTAAGAAAAGGAGTCAAATTCGGGCTGCCGTCTAGGAGGGGGAAGAATGGCACTCACAGTGGGAAATTAGGGAGAATATCATTAGTGGCCATCACCCCTGGTCTTATCACACACACACACTCCTAGACAGATGAACAGGCCCAAACACAGCAAGCTGGGGGAAACTACAACCCTAATTTCTAAGGGCGTGTAAAGAAAAGAAAGGGCGACTAAATATGCAAGTTCGAAAACGTCAAAAAGTTACCGCTTAACTTACCAGAACATTAGTGCCCATCACCCCTGATCTGTTGACATCCTGATAGTGAGGGGGAAAGGATCCTCACTGTTGACATCCTGATAGTGAGGGGGAAAGGATCATTAGGAGGGGGGAGGACACAAAAAAGAAAAGCATTGTACGACGATTGTTTTTTAAATGCTACTACTGACCAAATATTCCTTGATGAATGTACTGCCGTCTTCCTTGAGGTAGACACACAAACTTCTAATTACACAGTCCCTCTTGATTTCAATGTCATCACCCTGCAAAAGGAGGCATTTTAAATATGATAACACATTTTAACACATCTTTCAGGACAACCATCTTTCTCACCCCAGCTACTACTGTTTAAAAGATCAAAATAAGACAGCATATTGATGTACAGAGTATTCTTTTTGAGCTGTGAGATCAGGAATTGTTTCCCCTTCATTCCATTTATCCTAGTTTTGCAGGACCTATAAGGGTGTTCCAACAACAATATAGCTTGTACCAAAATAAAGTAACAGATTTGAATTTCCCTTTGGGGATCAATAAAGTATCTATCTGATTGATGCATTTTAGCTCTGGTCCATTTGTGTTCAAACTCCTGTTGCATGGAAAAAGATTTGGATAAGTAACATTTTAACACAACTGCTGCTTTTTCTTGACCTTTGCGCTTGTTTTTCAAAGAGTTTACACTGACCTCAGGGTGTCCAATCTTGCAAAGTTTTGTGCGATAATTGCTAACCTTTGTCCTCAGATACTGTTTCCACCCCTCATGGCCAGCATGACTTCCTTTTTGTCTCAAGCATGGATGGGTATGCACCAAGACTTCAGCAGCCTCTTCAATTTGGGAATCACAGGGATATGCTGTGTATTTGAAGATTTCTTCAACCATGCCTTCAAGGATATCCATTCGTAGCTTTGGTGAAGGGTCCAGAAGAGTGCCATTTGCTCTGAATTCTGCATTTGCTGTCTGAAGCTGAATCTCAGCAACAAAAGACAAGCGGGGGACAATGAAGATTGGAGGCCAAGAGGTTCTTGACTGTGGAGCTGGATCTAAAATCACTGTGTCTGCACTGCTAAGTGAGTGTTCAGAAGACAAGCGTATGTTGGATGGAGAGCTGCAGGGGTTTGCTGTAGAGCTTCTTGGAGTCTCGGAACAGTGGGAAGTACTGGGTGAAGTTATTGGTGTGCTGGCGCTGCAAGGTGGGGGAGTGCCTGGAATGCTGGAGCCAATTTCTTCACATAAAAAAAAAAAAAAAATCAGTTTCAAAGTATCCCTATCTCTGATTTGACTGGTTGACACAAGATTGAAGTATTCACTCCCAAAGTCTGCATCCCTGTATTGGAGCCTGAACTGCTGTTTAAGTCCAAAAACAGTCTTTATCTCAAAGATAAGGTCATCCACAGATTCTGGCATCCCTGACATGAGGGTCAGTTTTCTGGCATCACTCTCACCAAAAACTATTCTCAGCTGGAGGGGACTTGACATCTTTCAAATTTAAGTATTCTAGGGAAGAAACACAGCAAACAAAAGTTAGAAAAAGTACTCAGTCATCAGTGTAGCATTACATTAGAACTTCCGATAATGGTTATATTCAGTTAAACTGAGTATTTATGCATTTCATTTCATCTTGTTGCATCCAGCAAAACCCAAACTCAACCACAACAGAATACTTCCTGTCACCTGTGGAGTCAAGGTGTGCCCACAAAAAGAGCTTTTCACTGTTGTATAGTCACGCGTCATACAAATTAGTGTAAGGGGAAAGAAAGATCAGATTATATAGACCTACCTTACACAATGATATGTCTTTTCAAAGTAACCATCCGTGTCACACCTACAGTGTAGTCACAGAGTGTATAAGTATCGGAAAGGTCTTCAACATCAACTAAGGCAACCTCTCTATTGGGAGACATGGTCAACTCATCTCTGAAGTGCTTGTGATACCACGCACACAATACTTTTACAACAAAGCTCAAACTGTTCTCAACAATGCATATTTGGAGAATCTCTGCAAACTTAGGCAGACCACCAGTTGAACCATATGGAATTAATATTCCAGCTATATATTTGATTTATGTCTATTTATACACTGTACATAACCCTCTTTGTAGCACAGGAATTATTACACAGTCTGTAATTTTCAAGTCATTAAAATGAAGTGGATTCCAACATGTCTATGATTATCTGCAGATAATTTGGTTGCAGATTCACTTACAAAGGCGCACATGCATTGCATTCTCCTATCTGTGCAATAATCCAAAGCGGATGAATATAAAAAAAAAAAAAAAAAAATATCCAACCAATCGGTGGTAGAAGCCCAAATATTTCACTAAATCCCACCATATTAAAACATGCACACATTTCTATTTAAACTGTCCACACGAATTCGCAATCGCATCAAGCGCTGAACCTTAACGGCATGTGTGATGCAAAATGGACGACTCGACCTTTACGCCCTTGCACCCTAAAAAAAATGTAGCTAAGCGGTTCATTCAGCCACTACTGTCTAAAACAGTACAGCCACCCGAAACAAAAACAATTCACTAAATCCCACTATATTAAAATATCCACACATATCCATTTAAACATTATGTCCACATAAATGTGAAATGCACCTACGAATTTGCAATCGCTTCAAGCGCCGAAACTTAACGGCATGTGTGGGGTGCAAAATGGACGACTCGAAGTTCGCGCCCTTGCAACAAACCTAAACAATTTAGCTAAGCGGTTTAAGACGTGGCATTCAGCTACCACTGTCTAAAACAGTAAAGCCACCCACAACATAAACAACCCAAAACTTAAACTGCAGGGATTAAAGTGAAAAAAAAAAATCGTTTGACTGAACTTTTTTCAGGCCATAAGTCATACGTTGTTCATATCTACCTATAGAGATAGCACCCCTTTTGCGGTCGCGACCTATTGGTTTTTAATGTACAAAAAGATGCAAACAGCAATGTAAAGCACCAAATAAACACCAAAACGAGGCTACAGGGTACTCTTAAGTTACTATATAATTAATGCCACCTACAGGTGAATGCATAGAACATAACAATTCTATGGTTTGTGTACCCTGTAGCCTCGTTTTAGCCGCCATGTGAATAAGGTGAATTGAGAGTGTTCTTGATTGAGATTGAGTTTTCCTGATGAACAAAACATTATTTCAATACCATCCCTGACCATTGCTGATTAGCCATTGCTGTTCTTTTCTACTGCAGCAATATTGTAGCAAGGCTTTAACTTACACTCTTACAGTATTTAATTACTTCAGGCCAAAAGTGTTTAAAGGGGAGATTTTTTTTCTTGTTAATATACAATTCAACACCAAGTAAAATCTATAAAATCAAGTTTGCAAGACTTCACATTTCCTCATGAAAGTAACGAATCAGAACAGTCTAGATCAGTGTTTCTCAAACTTTTTTTCTGGGGACCCACTTTTTAAAAATGACAGACTATCGCAACCCAACTCGTGACTGTGGTAGTTAACAAACTAGATCAGTGGTTCTCAAACTTTTTCTTTCATTCCCCACTTTGATCAAGGGGGCATTCTCGAGCCCCACCTGTCCCTCATCGCTCTAAGAAAGTGGTAGGTCAAGCTTAAAATTGTCAAATTTATTGAAATAATGACAAGTTCTAAATATATCCTCTTCAACAGAGTTAAAATCAGCTGGTGCTGCAGATATAATAATAAATAAATACATAACACACATATTTCTGTTTCCCAGCAACATATTAGGAAGCATAGGCCATTTTACAGCATTGTACAATATATTCAATGAAATGCCAACATGCTGCATTAAATGGATCCATAATCCAGTCATACTGAGCACTGCTGGTTGGGAAATATTTTTGAAATAAACTTTGCAGGGATGTGATGTAGGCCTACTGTTTAATACATGGGATCACAAGAGTGCCTCCCAATCAGACGTTTCAGCGATTTCGCTCAGAAATCTCAAAGGCATAATACTGTCGCGATCGAGGCGCCTGTCCCATACTCAAGTTTTTTTGGTGAATGCAGTAATCTTATTTGCTAGGTGAGGTAGGTGCTTGTCTTTGCCTTGTAACTGGACATTTAACTCAAATGTATCGCTAAGATATATCAAATATATCGCTAAGATAGGCCAGCTTCGTCAAGAAATGTTTATTAGTGAACGTGCTTGCAGATTCAAACATGCGCTCTTCCTCCAAGAAGAGGCGACTCGGAGCTCAAACACGCGCAACAGCACTTTACCTCGGGAAAGCCACCTTGCCTCGCTGTGAAACAGTACAGCCTTTTGGTCAGCTACCATCTCTTCGCAAAGTGCGGAGAATAGAAGCGCTTTTAAAGGAGAATTCCGGTGTGATATTGACCTAAAGTGTATCGAAACATGATACCGAGTGTGAACGTATGTCTCATAGCCCATCTCGGCTTGTCCCCTGCACTCCAAAATCTGGCGCTAGTTAGCCGATGCTACCAACATCTTTTTCAATAGTGGTGCTTCGGCATCGGGCTAGCCATGCAAATAAATCACTGTTTTACACCCATTTACGAGGCTCAATGTATCTCCACACTTAATTGGTAGACTTCCGAGGGCCCTGACATTTAAAACGAGACATTGAGAACTTTGAAAAAGCACTGGTAGTTTACTTACAAGACGATTTATACAGACAGTATCTTCACGAAGTTTAGCGTTTGCAGCCATCTTGAATTTAGTCACGATAAGTCGAGCAACGAGTAAGAATGAACAGGTATGATAAGGGATCAGATTCCAAAAATAATTCAGTGGAAATGCATGGATTCCAGTTGCTGCTACTGGAAGAAACTGGAATCCATGCATTTCCACTGAATTATTTTTGGAATCTGATCCCTTATCATACCTGTTCATTCTTACTCGTTGCTCGACTTATCGTGACTAAATTCAAGATGGCTGCAAACGTTAAACTTCGTGAAGATACTGTCTGTATAAATCGTCTTGTAAGTAAACTACCAGTGCTTTTTCAAAGTTCTCAATGTCTCGTTTTAAATGTCAGGGCCCTAGGAAGTCTACCAATGAAGTGTGGAGATACATTGAGCCTCGTAAATGGGTGTAAAACAGTGATTTATTTGCATGGCTAGCCCGATGCCGAAGCACCACTACTGAAAAAGTTGTTGGTAGCATCGGCTAACTAGCGCCAGATTTTGGAGTGCAGGGGACAAGTCGAGATGGGCTATGAGACATACGTTCACACTCGGTATCATGTTTCAATACACTTTAGGTCAATATCACACCGGAATTCTCCTTTAAATGCCGGGTTTTGATGAAATTCACCACTCTCACGACAACGTTCAAAATCTCATGTAGGTCGGGACTAACTAAGCTGCCTTGACACGAGCACTTCCCTGTGGATAACACAGTGCGTCCATTGCGCATCGGGTGCTACCTGGGCCCAGGCTACAGATAAAAAAATAAATAAAAAACTCCTGTTTTTCACTTCAGTTCGCGCCCCACCTGGCATGTCTCCGCGACCCAGTAGTGGGTCACGACCCACAGTTTGAGAAACGCTGGTCTAGATATTGTTCATATTTCCATTTGTTGCCTCATCCGCATTTAATGAAAACATGCTTAGTTTTCCAATGAGCAGCAATACTGTGTGTGCTCATGCAGGAGGTCTGCGCATCTGATAACAACAATCTGGAGAGGGCGCTTTTGTCTTCAGCAACAGATTGTATAATGCGATATGGTGAGGGACAGGTCGTGTTGTGCTATGAAAGAACATGCGTAGCCTACTTTCTGAGCGCAAAAACGGTCAGCCATAGATAAACGTAGCCTACCTCTGTCGTGGTGGCTAGTTGCACCAGGTATAGGGAAGATGTCCTGAAGTGCACGATATGGCAGTCTTCTGATTGTTGGCGTGCTAAAACGTTTTCCTATTGCATCCATAAACAATTTTCTTGCAGCAAACCGCGCAAAAGCGAACCCCTGGCACTTTAATTTCTTTACACCATGGCTTGTTAGTTCTCCCCCGTTTCCAAAAGCCGCCCATCTCCATTTATTTTTTAACTTTTGACACCTGTGCCTTCCTTTAGCAACAACGCATCCATGACAGCTAGTGGCCTTGCCAAATAGACGCACACAAATCATGAGATTTGTGAGTTCAATGAGAGTCAATGAGACAAGCGTGTAGCTACAACATAAACAAAGCGAAACTCATGGCTGACGTATCTTCTTGAGCGGTCACTGATTGAGACACAGAAAGTTCTCAAGAACACTAAGGTCCTTAAACATTTACCATCACACACATTCATTCATCGGACCTAATATTTAGTTGCCTTAAAAAAAAAGGAAAAGAGAAGGTGATAGTTCCCGCCCCCCCCTCCTATTTTTTTTCTCATCGGATCTGCATCGATCTCAAATATGACATTTCTAAAATCAAATTGACGGAAATCCGTCGTACGACGGAGAACTTTAATCCTTGAAACTGTCATGGGTGTGCAATACTTCTGCAAGTAAATAGTTAGCACTACTTAAAAATAGCATTAACAGTGGTCACTCAAAGCGCCTCACTTAGCTAACGTTACACAAAGTCACCTAAAATAAAATACCTCATCGGGTCCACATGGTTGACATGAACGCATCACATTGGGGCATTCAACTAAGCAGTGGCTCTATAAGTCTAAATTATCCACTTAAATTCGAAATATTAAAACAGTTACACGTTAAATGAAAACATTAACCAGTGTGCATTTTTCACGCGAATGTTAAATGACGATTCGTGTCGACGTTTTAGGCGGAGGTTTTCCTAAAGCTGATGTTAGTGTTAGCCAGGACTAGCAGCACCACCTGCACAGCTATCTATCCAGACAATCGATTACTGAAATGAGAGCAAGAGTAAACTTATACGATTGTTTTTATCCCTGTATTAATGATTGATTAAAGGGAAATAATGTGTTAGCTATGAGCTCCTGGAACGTGGGGTAAAAAGTTCACTTTCTAGCGTTAACGTTACTCTTCGCAACTTGGAAAAAATGCGGCAAACCTGCTTCATGTTTTGACTTCTAACTTCAGATTTCTAGAAGTACACTAAATAGACTGTGACTAACAGCTGGCATTGGTGACCATCTCATTGGTGGGTTGTTTTGGGCTTTTCATGATAATTGAAAAGGTAGTTGATAACATACACTTACCCGCTCTGTACTCACAGAAGTGTCCAGGTTGGAAGCCATCATCCAAAAGGTCGAATCAAGGGAAGTGGCAGACTTTTCTCACACTTGAGATGGCGTCAAATCGCTGTCGTCACAGCATGCCATGAATCGTCTTATTTTCAAAATTAAAGTGTGGCCTTGATAAGAATCAACTTACGCCCAAACTTAAAAGAAAGTCATATTTTAAAATCTTACATTTTTAAAAATACAATTTATATCATAATACCAAATGCATGGAAACATGAAAAAATACTTATGTTAAAATGGGTCTGCTGCTAGCAGGAGGAATCCATGCTTAACATTAAGACCACGTTAGTAGGTTATAGGGAGGGAAGGTAATCTCATCGCCATCTAGTGGTTGCGTTCCTAGAGTTTAGCGGAGTGGATGGGATTTTTTTTTTTAGAATTTTTTGATTTGTTAAGGTTACTCACGTAACCCCGGTTCTCTGATAGCATGAGTGAGGTATCTCACTATGGGACACGCCCCCTCGCGAGTTCCCCAGAAGCCATTATTTCATTACGCCAGCCACCATTGGCTGGACGACTGACGTATGCGACGCCTTATGTACGCGCAACGTCATTGCTTCAGTCTAGCTAACCAACCTCTTCTCGCCACCGGCAAGGAGGGTGGTCTGGTGAGATACCTCACTCATGCAATCAGAGAACCGGGGTTACGTGAGTAACCTTAAGTTCTCTTTCAAGCATTCATTCGGTATCTCACTATGGGATATCGTGACTCCCGGATTGCCAGACAAGCTTGCGATCCCCAACAACATCAGTGCGCCCCCTGAATGTGCCAAAGTCGGGGCAGTGACATCAAGTCTGTAAAACCTGACAAACGTTGTCGGGTTTGCCCAACACGCTGCCAAGCATACATCCTCTATGGGGAAGCCCTGAAATAAAGCCCATGATGTCGACATTCCTCGAGTGGAATGGGCTCGTAAACCGACCGGGGGTTGTAACCCCTTAGTCGTATAGGCCAGGGCAATAGCCGCCACAATCCATTGTGATAGACGCTTCTTAGTGAGCGGTCTACCCAGATGTGACTTTGCACAAGACACAAACAGCTGTTCCGTTTTCCTTAACTCCGCTGTTTTGTCCACGTACGCACGCAACGCCCTGACCGGACAGAGCGCATTCAGCCGCTCCTGCTCCGGGGAGGCGAAAGGCGGTGGGTTAAACGCAAATAGTTCAGTCGGCCGACACGACAGTGACGGGTTGAAAACCTTTGGAATGAACGCTGGGTTGGGTTTTAATACAACCCTCGAGTCACCCGGGAAAAATTGCATACAGGCTGTATTCACAGATAGGGCATGAATATCGCTTACGCGTTTAGCCGTAGCCAAAGCCACCAACAAAGCCGTCTTGAGTGAGAGCACTTTAAGATCCAACTGTTGTAATGGCTCGAAGGGAGGGCGAGACAGAACATCCAAAACCATCGGCAGATCCCATGAAGGGGCCAGTGGTTTAGAAACCGGGCGGAGGCGTCGAGCCCCTTTCATAAATTGACGTATGAGAGGGTGCTGGCCCGCTGTTTTGTCCCCAAAGCCTACATGGCAGGCCGAGATGGCAGCCAGGTAAACTTTGACAGTGGAGAAGGACTTGTTTTTATCCAGTAAGTCTTGCAGAAACGTAAGGATAACGTCCACAGAGCACTGGAAGGCTATCGTCCCTGTTTTAATACACCAGTCATTAAATACACGCCATTTGCTATCATACAACGTCCTAGTTGATGACGCCCTAGCGCTCTGAATGGTCGCTATGACATTGCAGGGCAGTCCTGCAGCTGTCAGATTCAGCCTTTCATGGGCCAGACCCAGAGGGCCAGGCGCTCTGGATGAGGGTGAAATATTTCCCCGTTCGCTTGGGACAGCAGGTCCCTGCGGGGGGGCAGCGGCCACGGTGGGGAGTGGAGTAACGGGATTATTTCTGCTAGCCAGGGTTTCCCTGGCCAGCGCGGGGCTACGAGAATGAGTGAGAGGCTCTGTTCCCACACCCTGGCGAGCGTTGGAGTGATCAGTTCCAACGGAGGGAAGGCATAGAGCAGGACGTATGGCCACTGGTGTGCCAAAGCATCTCTCCCTAACGGGGCTTTCTGATCGCGCAGGGAGAAAAACATCGGACATTGCGCATTCTCCTCTGAGGCGAATAAGTCCACTTTCCACTGAGTGCGAGCCAAACCGCCATCAGTTCTAGACGGTTTATGTGCAAAGATTGCATGTGTGAGTCCCACACCCCATTTATCGACCTGCCCTTGTGAGTAGCTCCCCAGCCGCTCAGCGAGGCATCCGTCGTCACTACTTTCCTGTGTAGGACAGCACCCATCGTAGTTCCCTCTGTGAGGAGTGGGCGTTTCCAGGGCCTTAGCGCAGCGCAGCAGGCTGATGAGATTGCGACAGGGCGATGACAGTGATGCGAGGGATTCAATCCCAGCGACGCCTCCCATCGCTGAACAGCCCTCATGTATAAACGGCCGAGGGGAACGACCACCAAGGCTGACGCCATGATGCCCAGGAGTCTGAGGCAGACCCTGAATTTCACAGTAGCCCCCCTGCGGAAAAGCGCGAGGCATGCGCGGAACGCTTTGACTCGTTCCGCTGACAGGCGCGCTCTGAATGAGACGGAGTTTAGAGACAGCCCTATGAAGGTGGTGATCTGACGCGGGCGCGGCACGCTTTTCTCCCAGTTATGCTATTGCCACTGAACATGGCTCGTGACTTTTTGTGAGAGCTTTTTTGTTCATTTGACAATTTTTTGCATTCTTTTGACGGATACGCCCTCGGCCTGGCTGCGCACCGAAACATTTATTTTTGAAGGGGGGCACTGGTGTGTGCTTGTGAGACTCTGTTGGGGCTCGAACTGGCACTCCAGGTCTCTTCTCCGCTTCAGTGGGCTGTAAACTGCGAGCGCCTCTGTGGCCTCTGCACGCCTCTTGGGGGGCAGTGAACATGCCTCTTTGAACAGGCCCAGGAACGGGGCCGGTGTGAGTCGAGGAGGGGGGAGCGTCTGGCTGGACCCGCCCCCCCTCGCCTGCAAGGCGCGTACTAGGCGCGCTTCTTCTTCCTCGCTCCCTGCGCGGGTGGGGGGTTTTGCTGACCTGAGGCTCTGAGTGGCAGTCTGGGTCGGGAGCTGACGTCTCGGTATCCGGTACTGCGGCGGGCGTGCCGCTGCCTCGGAGAACGTCTGTCTGGGTGCTTTGGGAGCGGGCGCTTGTGCCTTTCTGGGGAGGCACAGCTGCAGCGCTTCACCGTCCCGTTTCTTTTCCTCACACCGCTTTTGCATAGTGGCCACGGCTGGTCCAAAGAGACCTTTGGGGTCCACGGGCACATCTAGCAGCTGGGTCTTCTCCTTGTGGGAGAGGCTGGAGAGGTTGAGCCAGCTCTCTCTCTCTTGAGAGACCATGAGGGCCATAGCCCGTCCCGCCGTTTGCACCGCACACCTGTGTAGCCGTAGGCAGAGGTCTGTGACCACACACATTTCGTCCCACACAGCTGGCTGGTTGGGGGCGGACGAGAAGTCTTCCTCCAGCTCGGCTTGGTAGGCCATGAGCAGAGATGAGACGTTGAGAGCTCTCACCACCGACGCCACTGCTTTGTAGCTTTTTTCAGTCACGGCGGACTGGAAATTGTCGGCTTTGGAGGGGAATGCGGGTCCCGAGGGGGTCATCGCAGACTTCTGGGTGGGGTGGAGATGGGAGGCCAGGAGCGGGTTCGACAGGGGGCAGATGGGAGAATCCACTGCTTTCCATGTCTGGCCATTCCAGCGCCGCGAGCCCTTGAGCCGGGTTTTTCGCTGAGAATGGGCTGCTCCATGAGCGTGTGGCTTCCTCGAGGCACTCGGGGAAGACGGGCAGTAGTTGTCTGGTGGAGCTTTTAGCCTTCGGGAGCCTCTTTCCCTCGTAGCGAGAGGACACGGTCTCCTTCTGGGCCTCAGGCCAGGGAACGCCGAGCTTTGCAGCTGCTCTCTTGCAGACGTCGTGAAGGCCCACGCTTGCGGCTTCATCAGCCTCAGTGGCGGTGCTATCACTTCTCACGCCGCTCGGGCGAGCAGCCTGAGTGGCTGGGAGGAATAAGTCGTCGCCATCCTCATCCCCCAGGGATAGTAGGTCGACGGAGTCATCCTCTGAGATGAGTTCAGCTTCGCCAGTCGCACCTAGCATCCCCATTGGGCTGTCTTCGGTGTCGGATATAGGCGATAGAGCGTCGAGCTGGTCGCCCCAGCTAGCGCCCAGTTCTCCAGCGCCGGCCGGCTCCTGGGAAAGGGTTGCTGACTCAAGGGGAGGGAGGTCATCCGCTCCTAGCATGGGGTCGTCGTCGGTGAGACAAGCTAGGCGTGCTAGCCTACATCGGCGAGACCGGAGGGAAAGTCGGGCGTAGTGTTCACACACTTCCGGGGATGTTAACGCGGTCTGGGCGTGTTGCAGCCCCAGACACGCGGCACACACCTGGTGGGTGTCAGCGGCCGAAATCTTGTTCCCACACAAACACATCCTAGCCGGGGCTTCGCACTTCCTCGCGGGGAGGGGGGGCACTGGCGTCGACATGTTGTTTCGCTACTGTTTGAGGACAGGCTAGCGGTTGCTACTGTTTGGTGACAGACTAGCTTTGGAGCTACTGTATGGAGACAGACTAGCTTTGGGGTTTGGAGGCTACTGTTTGGAGACAGGCTAGCGGGCTACTGTTTGGAGACAGGCTAGCGTGCTACTGTTTGGCGACAGGCTAGCAAGGGAGAGGCTACTGTTTGGCGACAGGCTAGCCAAGTCCAAACCAGTGCTCTTCGAAGATGAAGCGGCGTTAAGGTAGCGTTCGGGGACCGAGTCGTTACCTCGCTCAATGAACAGTTAAGTCACCAAGCCACAGCACCTGTATACGAGAGAGCAAGCCTCTGGGGGCGAGAAGAGGTTTTAGACTGAAGCAATGACGTTGCACCGTAGAATATAAGGGAGGAGGACGTACCTCCTCCACGTCGCATACGTCAGTCGTCCAGCCAATGGTGGCTGGTGTAATGAAATAATGGCTTCTGGGGAACTCGCGAGGGGGCGTGTCCCATAGTGAGATACCGAATGAATGCTTGAAAGAGAACTCGGTGCACATTGGGATCTTATGCCTTCCATATGTTAGGCACTGGGGTCACATCTATTGCTTCAAGTGGCCATACCTTATTTTTAGGATCAGTTGAATTGTTTTGAGTTTTTGTCGTAACATGGTGATAATGAACTACAGTTGCATGTGACGTCACAGGTTTGGGCGCTTAATCTCTAACTGATCAATAGTATAAGTATAAGTATATATACTCTTTTGATCCCTTGAGGGAAATTTGGTCTCTGCATTTATCCCAATCCGTGAATTAGTGAAACGCACTCTCAGCACACAAGCACACACTAATCCCGGCGCAGTGAGCTGCTTGCAACAACAGCTCGGGGAGCAGTGAGGGGTTAGGTGCCTTGCTCAAGGGCACTTCAGCCACTTTCTACTGGTCAGGGTTCAAACCGGCAACCCTGCGGTCACAAGTCCGAAGCGCTAACCAGTAGGCCACGGCTCCCCATATACGGCAATTTGCTTAACTGGCTTAACATATTTTTGTAATAACGGAACGTGATGTAAACCGTGTGGTGATAACCTTTATGTCTGGATAACTGGTGTTGTGCTTCTACTTACATGAAGAGCTGGCAGTAAGTGTTAAGTGTCAATGCTAACCAGGCTAATAAACAAACCATGCTACCGTGAGTAACGTCGAAGGGTAAAGTCACGTGACTTCTTTTGTAGTTCGTTTATGAAACAAAATGAGTGATTTCGATTTTTTAAAATAAGGCAAAATAGGGTCTGACATTTTCACAGTTATAAGATTATTACTGTATAGACACTGAAAAATATTTTTGGTGGATAACATCGCTGATTTGGCTTAACATTGGAGCTGCTCTTCGATAGGAACGCAACCACTTGGGGTGCTGGTTTTCACTTTCCCTCCCTATTGGGCTAAAGGGTAGGGTATTCTAGAAAGCGATTATTTACCCCTTCTGCGTTTGTAAACATAATTCCGTTCATCACACCAAAAACAGCCGGGGAAGGTTCTGGATAAATAGTGTTGTTTTCCGAGATCATAATTTAATTATCTTGATACAAGAAACAGATAATGATATAACAATGACTGGCCTCTGCTTGATCGGCAAAGAATGTTTGCATAGAATGTTAACGTTAATCAAAGTGGTGTTAGGTTAAATGGTCATTTCATGCCTCATTAAATCCAAACGTTCTAATGACTGGAACGTGTCAAGGGTAGCGTGACGTCATCGTATAGCCTTCTTGTTGTCTTGCACGCTTATTTTTGCCAAAAAAGGGCAATAGGCCAAGATAAGATCAAATAAATAGGCAAGTTGTTTGGCAAATAAAGGTGATGTAGAAACAATCGCCCCATTATCACCACTGTCAGTTTAAGTCACTGTACATTTACATTTAGTTAGGCCTATTTAGCAGAAGCTTTTTTTTTCAAAGTGACTTACAAGGGAGACATAACATTCAAGCTACATGCAACAAAGACCTTAGTGTAGCAACCTTACGTTTAAGTGCAGAGATTAAATACGAAATACCACATTTCTGTTGTGCATCTCATAATGCCATAGGCCTAATGCGCATGAATAAAGCCTAACATATGGGCCTGGGGTGATGAGTTTGGCACGTGTGTGTGATTTTTATGAAAAATGTTCGCTCACTCCTTGGTACTCTTTTGAGTTTATTTTCTTATGATTTTGCAGATAACGTTTCGACCTCACGGTCTTCCTCAGATGCACGTGTGTGTGGGCCTAAATACCTCAATAGGCCTACCTAATACCTCACATTAACCTAAATGGAATGAAAAGCCCTTTAAGAACCATGAGGCCTACACAAAGAACCATCCACTGTAGTGAAGAACCATCCACTGGAATAAATGGTAGAAAATGGTTCTTTAATGGGTGATGGTTCTTCTGGATCTAGCACTCTGACGAACCATTAAAGAACCCTTTTTTTTCTCAGTGTAGAGTTCTGTTCCCATGAGGTGCCTCATCTCTGATGGATCCTAAGGTATTAATGTTCAAGCATGGCAATTTAAACATGGCAAGCATGACACATCCTCTCACATTCTTTTTGCAAAGGTAAATTTGTAAATGGAGGAAAACAACTGACAGAATAAAGTACATCATGACTATGGTACAGTGCACAATAGTATTCCAAACAGGGCGCACTGTTTTTGTTGCAGATGATTTTGAAAAGAGTGGTTTGACCAGATGAGGCAGAATTTGACGAAGATGACTCATGCCGTGTCACAGCCTACCTCAGACAATACGTTGTAAGTGGTATGACAAATATTTCCTAAGACCCCCCCCCCCCCAGATTTTGAAACCTGGCTGATCAGAGTGACTTGGATTTGATGAGAGATCTGTACTTGAACCACTCGCAGACTGAAAAATATGTGAAAGTATTTTTTCAAAAGTATCTTTTGTGATTGTGATGACTACATTTGCCATACACTGTATTCAGTAATATAGCTTACAGTGCCCTCCACATTTGTTAGCTCCCCAGAATCACAGATGTATGAAATGTTATAACTTTGTTCAGAAAATCACAAATATTATTTTCTTGTGGTATTATAAGTATATAGTATAAGTATATATACTATTTTGATCCCTTGAGGGAAATTTGGTCTATGCATGTATCCCAATCCGTGAATTAGTGAAACACACTCAGCACACAGTGAGGTGAAGCACACACTAATCCCGGCACAGTAAGCTGCCTGCAACAACAGCGGCGCTCGGGGAACAGTGAGGGGTTAGGTGCCTTGCTCAAGGGCACTTCAGCCGTGCCTACTGGTCGGGATTCAAACCGGCAACCCTCCGGTTACAAGTCCGAAGCGCTAATCAGGCTGGCATTGTATAACAAACGAACTACTACTAAAAGTATTTTCTGATATTGTCTTTTAATTCTTACAGGTTCTTTAGAGACATTGAAAGACCTGGTGGTGTTCTGGACGGGATAGTCTGTCCTCCCAGAAACCATGTAGGTGTTAGTAGGGGCAATGCCGACTGTACTTTGAAACTAACCCCTAGGGACCAGAACGTATGACACCTTCAAAGAAGCTATGGATGCAGCGCTGAAATAAAGCAATTATATCTAGTGTTGTTTTCTGCAAGTTCAATGCAGTATAGTCAACAATTTCAGTGTTTCAGACGGTGACCAGAGTTCCCGTTGTTCAATGAATAAACTATGCAATGAGAAACTGTATGCCGATTGCTATTTTTCCTAGTTGTATATTTAACTACAATGTGTGCACCATATTCAGTAGCCAGAAAAGTTGTGATTTTGTTTCTTAGCTGCCACAAGGCACCTATCCCCAACTTGCTCTGAGAACTCTGGTAAGAATTGATGTCTAAGTTGCTTTGGATAAAAACGTAAGCCTAATGAATAAAAATATTTTTAGTTCACATATCCCAGCATTAGGGAATAATATTTAAAAATGCAATTTTAAATTTATCAGACAGGACAGGGGAGAAGTCTACAATAATGGTGTTCAAAGACTAGAATACAATAGACCTAAGAAACACATTTTAAAGAACAAATATAGGAGGGAAGGAGATGTATTTTCTATTCAGTGGTAGATGTTCTCCATGCTGATGTAGAGAATGGTCCAGTGATCCAGTGGAGTGATCTTGAAGGCCCTTGATAAGCAGGGGTGAAAGTAGTTTTTATTTCTTGGTGGTACTATGATATAGAGTTATAATGCGCGCGCCTAAAATTTCACTTAGCCTAATTATTTATTATTTATTTATTTGTTTATTTACTGTATTATAGTCTACTTATCAAGCATTCACTAGGACTTCTTATCACTCTAGTATCACTCTTTAACCCACCTGCATCTGTTTTTGATTATGAATAAATTGCAAACACTTAATTTCAACATTTATTTATTTATTTAACCTAGTTACTCTGCTCGCTCCCACTTCCAATCAATTTTTTTTATATAGGCTACTGTATATCATGAAACACGTTTCTTTGAGTCATGCCTTTTTATTTGGGAGACTGCAACATACTTCTGTCCGCTAAAACACTTTCATTATTGCTGCGCAAGATCTGGTTAAGCCGTACACGCACTGTCTGTCTCCTGTCTCTCCAGCGAAACACTGCACACATAAAACCAGAATAGGCTATTGAAACATCAACATATTTTTCTTTAGCCTGTATGTTTTTTTTATTTGGGAGACTTTCCAAGAAACGTCCGTCTGCTAAAACACTTTGGATACCAGTGCACGTTGGCGCAATTACTGTAGGCTACTGTACGCGCGCTATAGCTTGCTCGTTGTCTGTCCAGCTGCACGGGAGGTTTAGACACAATTCAGATACAGTTCAGAACGATGTATATGAAACATATTTTGGTGTTGCTTCTGGTAATTTGACGTTAGCATTTGTGTTGTCATGCTGAAAGTGCTATATTTTTCAGAGACAGTATAGTTTTCTTTCCGGTACGGCGTACCCTCTCCAAATATTTTAGTGGTACTCCGTACCGGCCAGTACCGGCTTACTTTCACCCCTGTTGATAAGAGATATTACATCAGTATTTCTCAAACTTTTTCAGAACAAGGAGTAAAACTGAACATCTCCTATTCCATCCCTTTTGTGCATGTAAATTAGTGTGTGCATAGTGTGTGTGTGTTTGTTTTTGTCTATGTGTGCTTCGGTGTGTGTGTGGGGGGGGGGGGGGGTGGTAATGGGATGACAAGGAGATGCTGCCCAGTGCTTCTGTCACACGTCTTATAATAGCCTGATAATTCGGCACACGGACCAAAAGAAAAATAAACTAAAAGTTTCCCTGACCACTGACCAGGATCTTAATTTGGTGTCATCAAATAGGCCTATAGAGGCATAAAATACAGGGGTACTGGTATGAGCGCTCATTCAATGTCTGCGCAAGTGAAACTGAACCATTCTGGAGATAACCTACCTTCCGACCGTTGCGCTACCTCCCAACTGTTGACAGACAAACGACATCTAGCTCTGCCACCGGTATGCTCTGGTCAATCCAAACTTTTTTCAGCTGTTGTTCCTCGTTGGTGGAACGCGCTACTAGTTCTTTGAACCTTGGTGCTATCTAGTGAACCAGCCCACATTTCCTGAATTTCCCCTTGGGGATCAATAAAGTATCTATCTATCTATACTGTATCTATCTATCTATCATTTCCACCAGTTTAGAACCGAACCAAGGATGAGTCATCAACAATGGGTGTTGAATGCAAGGGACCAAGGCAGTGAGGCAAGAGGGCATAGGAGGTTGTTTTACAAGAGTGGGGTTTTTTATTGCCCAAAAATGTTGACAAGTTAAATAAAGACCAAATTTAATAACTAGGCTTTTAAAAGAGGTCAACAAAAAGGTAACTGAATATAGGCTTAAAGGTGCTCTAAGCTATGCTGGGCAACGTCACTTCTGTCTGACTTTTAAACAAAACAGAGAGCTAGCTCGCTACTTTCTCCCCCTCCCTCCCGTGCTGCTCCCGTGCAATTGAAACTCTCCTAAACGCGCATCTCATCTGTGATTTGCTGGAACAGTTTGTTATGTTTTCATGGGCTAGGTTTGCCCAGGTTGTTTTTGTTGCCGTTCTGGGAGCCTGGGCTGTCCAGAGATCACGTTTTTTTACAGTGTATTCAGGACACAGACAGCTAGCGGTTGGTTAGGTGCTGTTTGCAGTAAGTGACATAAAATGTTTCAGCCTAAAAAATGCGTGGCATCGCTTAGAGCACCTTTAAATACTAGAGCTAGAAAAGACGACCCCGGACACACCACCTGATGTGACTCACGGCTGAATTTTGTCTGCATTGGCTATGGTTTAAATTTCCTTCCTATTCATTAAAATGATGATGATGATAACAAAATAAATCACTATGATGTTTAATAAACCATTGTTGGAATACATTTAAACATTGATCTCAATAAAAAATTAAAGTTTTTGCCTGAAATTGCACTGTGCCTATTTACAAGGGCATTGTTCCCACCTCTTTGGGGCCAACCATCAAATGCTGGACCTCTTTAGAAAGCTCAGAACCTGTCGTTTTCGTAAGAAACAGTCAAAATAACTGTGTGATGTACTGACAGAGTTACAGAGGCTAGAATATAGTTTCTTTCTGCCGGATTACAAGCATCTCTGAACTGACCACATTGTAGCCCTCTAGGTCACTTGATATCCCTTAGAAACACAACTGAGCCCTAGCACCAGGTTTTGTAAAACTGTGTGCAAAAGTAGATCAATTTAGAATGAAAATATGAGTGCTTTAGACTATTATTTGCCAAGGTATACCCATGCGTTTTGTAAAATGCCTATGGAAACTCCCCATAGGACTTTTTGTTATCCAAAATGCATACTGACAATCAAGCACATGAACCCCTTTGTGTAGAAGCATAATACTGGTCTCAAATGAAAGGTAACACTTTGAGGTTTCTTGTGGACTAGTTAGATTGTATGTCGGGTGTTCTGATATAGACTGACTACACAAAATATGGAATAATTACAAAAAAGTCTAGACTAGATAGACTATACATCTGTACAACTAATATTGGATAATACAACAAGAAGATTCAATTTCTATGGATTCTTGTGAATATTTCAGTACCCAATATGTTGCATCTACCTATTGTGCTACAGCTACACTGCAGCCAGAAGTCAGGGTAGCACCAAAATCTGAGGAGGGGGAGGGTGGTATTTTGGATCAAATTTAATTGAGACATAATAAAATTAATCTGAGAATGTAAGTACTATAAAGATTGTACATGAAAAAAGTTGTCATTTTTTGATTCCCAAGAGTCAAAGCCTTGAAATGGTGTATAACATTACTATGCTACATAGCAATATGGTGCATACAAGAATGTTGGGGGGGGGGGGGGGTAACCGTCCCACCGGCGGGACACTGAAAATTATGTGGTTTTAACAAGTCTTCATTATATCACATCAATTAAGTGTTTTCTGTATGTGTGATATTGGTCTACACTAGCCTACAGCAAAAAATCAACAATTATCAACAAGTTTTCAGTAGTCTACCACTGTAGCAAAAATCACATAAGAAGGTATCCTTTCAATATTTTGTACATTTTTGCACATTCCAACTTAAGGAAGCAGCATGGGTAATTTTGCCATATTTTTTTATTTTTTTTATTTACAGCAGTACAGCTGTTACAAGAGGGTCTGGCTTTCCTTTGTTATGATGACACACTTCCTTGTCTCTGGATTGCGTCTTTCGTGTCTTTCTTAACTCCCTCTCCAGAAATAGTCATGCTTCTACCCATCACAAGAATGTTACATAGTAAATACCAGCATTCCTTGCATCCATCAGTAATATCAGACTCCATTCTCCATATTGTTGGACAGAGTAGCAAATGAGTTTGGAGCCATTATTTTAATGTAAAATAACTACACTGTGTTGTTTAATTAGTTAACTTAGGGCTAATTAGTTTGTTATTAAATGCTCCCCCTTGTGTTTTCTTTAGTATTACACAACTTTCCCTTTTTTTTATTGGCCCTGCCCACATTCAAGTGTTTTATTTTCATTTGACGCAGCATCCTAACTTCTTTTTAAATGGGCTTGTATATGACAACAATAAATTGTCAGGGTGCTCTGGAACATCTCGAGGAAACTTCCAGAAGATTAGGATGGAGTTTCAACACGCCAAAGTGCTTTCAAGTGGCATTACAGTATATTTTGTCTAAAGCTACCTAATTTGGCAGAGCTACATTGCAAACATCCAAAATCCTTCGACACCTATAAAGATAACTAGCTTGCAAAGGCATTTATTTTGACGGGAAGATGGTGCTCTGACACTTGAAAAATGTATGTTGCTTGCGAAACATGAAATCATGTCTTTGTTAATGTTAATTTCATTATTATTTAAAAAGAGCACACCCACTTATGTGCTCATATATTTTACCTGCCCACTATCCCTAAATAAAAGGAAGGTTTTCTGCATAATTGGGCATATTTCCCAAATTATTTATATTATTTTCATATTTTTATATTACTGATCCACATTCATTAATCATAACATAACATGTTAAACTATACTTTTCCAAATAAGGCTCTCTTCCGTTCATGAGTCCAGTGTCTCTCACAGATTTATAGGCAATGACAGACTTTAACCAAAAGGAAAACATAAGGGCAACAGCAAAGTAATAAAAAAGACAGATAAGCTGCTATTTACGAGTTCTTTGTCATCATTGCAAAGGAGTGTGTTTATTTATGGCAATACAGCAGAGCCAAGCTGCATGTATCTCCCTCACTTTATTATGTTTACACTCAAAGATGGGCCTTTTCCGACATGTGCATGTTATTACAGCACATTTCATACACAGAGATAATTCAATGTGCTTTACATAAACAAACGTGCAAAGAGTAATAATACATAAAAGCATAAAAGGGCAATAGTTTAAAAATGTTAAAAAATGTTAAAAAAGCCCAACTTAGAAATGATTAAAAGACAACAAATTACTGGAACATACTGTATAGCCAACAGCTTAACCTTATGCTTTGTTATACATCCAGTTAGGCTGTTGTAGGGCAATTCCACGCAAAACTGTCACGTCCATAATGGCAACTAAATACCATGGCATTGTGTTGCCGTTATGGATGTCACAGTTTTGCGTGGAATTACCCTGTATTAAATGTAGCTGTTGATCAGCTAACCAAAACAATGCCTGAAAAATCCTTGACTATCAGACAGTCTCTCGACGGGTTATTAGTACTGTGACAAAACCTCTGTCCGCCTTTGAATTATCTATCGGCACACAACAAGTATGTCCTTTATGAAACTCACACAGATTCTCATGTTTTGGCATAAAGAGTAAAAGGAATGATGAGCACTCTGATTAACAGTTTTAGGTTAAGGGGGAAAAATAACAATATAGTGATCCTAGTCAAACAGTGAACAGCAGCACTCTTAATGCACTCTTTTCTGCTCTCCACAATGAAAAGGTCCAGGTGACATGTGACTTACAATCAGAGAGGATGTCAGCAGCTGTATCACAGCTGTCACACCCTCCAAAAGGATCATGTCACTAATTTTACAAGAAAATTAGGTACTTACTATAACGGTTTATATTTGTGACTTTCCCTACAATCATCCTCATTGTCTACGTAAGCGCCTTGAGTGTCTGCAAGACTGCAATGGTTGTCAGGCTTGGCACTGATGACGTCCATTTTCGGAATTTTCACTGCCTTTATTTCCTAAGAACTCTGAAGCTTATCTCATTTCCCTTTTGCTCACCAATGAGTCACAATCTCTTAAATCTCAACCCCTTCTTTTTCGAACCCTCTGTGTATATAAGTCTCCCGAAACAGTACAGTGTATATAAGTCTTTGTCCACTGTACTGTAGCTGTTTACAGTGGTTTTCTGTCGCGATTGAACATCTATACTGTAGGTTACTGAGTGGCCACCTCAGGGTATTTCATTGGTACTTTGCCTCAGTGTGCTCTACCATGTCTCTGTGCCTTTCATCTCTTTATCTCCTCCTCCTCCCATCACTCTCTCTCTGCTTCTATGTGCAAAGTTCAAGCGTCCTCTCATCCTTCAATGATCAGGTCAGACAACGGCATCTCTACACAGGTAAGGCTCAAAAAATCCTTTACTTTCTTTCTTTGTTTTATGTTAACAAAGATTTTGTCCATGTCTGTGATTTACTTGGATGTGGACATGTTGTAACAAGTAATAGTGGCTTAAATGAAGCCATTAAATGAAAACAAGTGTAATTAAAACTCTGTTTTGTACCTATTTTCTAATTGGCCTTTTCCATGTTGAAAGGCTATCAAAGAGTTAATACATTTTCCAGTGAAAGAAACCCTCTTTTTGTTAGTTTGTTTTTCCACCTATGGGGCAGCTGTGGCCTACTGGTTAGGGCTTTGGCCTTGGAACCGAAGGGTTGCTGGTTCGATCCCCGACCAGTAGGAAAAATGTGGGCGGGAAAAGTAGTTGAGCACTGCTCTCACATACCCACATCTACGGCTGAAGTACCCTTGAACAAGGCACCTAACCCCTCACTGCTCTGGGTTAGTGTGTGCTTCACCTCACTGTGTTCCCTGTGTGTCTCACTAATTCACGGATGGGATAAATGCAGAGACCAAATTCCTTGTATACGCAAGTATACTTGGCCTATAAACCTGATTTACATGTATGTGAAGTCAGAGCAGATCTTTGGCCTTATACCTGTTTCTTCTTTATTTTCAGAGAGCAGTAGACAGGCTCTGTTCCTGGAGCTGAAGCCTGAAGGTTCCGTAGCTGGTTCTCCCACAATGTCTCAATATAGTAAGTTGACAGCGACTCCTCTGCAAACCCTGCACTGCACATGTTTCAGTTATCAATTCATCTGGCCACATATTTGACACTTAATACTCAAAAGCATGCTTTTTCATTTGCGGCACTTTCATGGTTGAACTTGCAAGCTATTACAAACGAACGCAAACCTTGTACAGTAATTAACATTTAAAGTGGTGTGGTAAGGGTGTTCCAACAAGGCTTACAGTATACACTGCTGGTTATGGTTCTACAATAAGGAAGAATGTGTTTACAAACAATATGCCAAGGCTAATAAGAGGTCACAGTTGAGATAAGAAATTGGGTACATTCTAAAATACATTGGTCAAACTTTATTTTAAACAGCCTAACCCACAACATATCTGAAAGTTACATAATACATGTTTTAATAATTATTATGACCGCCGCTAGCGAAGCGGACACCGAACCACCGGGGCACATGAAATTTGGTGGGTATGTAGCCCCACTAGACTTTTACGGAAAAATTTAGTTTCGTCCCTGGGGGCCACTCCCCCGTGCTGGGCCCCCCGAACCGGAAAAAAATCAGTTTTTCCTAAATAACTACCTGAACCGTGGCACTGAGGATGAAGAATCTTTTAAGGTATGGTGGTCTCAAGGGCCCACATCAACCTGGCCCATAATCACTCATTTGTGATTTGCACCCCCCCCGGTAAAAAATGAAAATGCAATATTATTCTGCTTTAATCGCCCCTATCTTCAGTTAAGATGTTCAGGTTATGTGTACATTTAGTGACTGTACACTCATTGGCCTGTAGATGGCGGTGCACACATATACACATGCACACACACACACAGGCACCCACATACTATCGGTATTAGAACGGCCGATACATAATTACAAATTCAGTAGGATTAAAAGAAAGCCAAAATAAATATTCATCATCATCATCATGGCTGCATTTCCAGTATTGGCGATAAGTAGACGTTTGTCCACTAGATGGCGCATCGTTGCAGTGAGACGTAATTTTGTTGGAAGTTAAAAGTGGGTTGGAAAAACAATGGACGCTTCCTACAAGGACTGTAGTTAACCGCAGAGAACGTCTAATAAGGATAGGACGATGTTCACATGAAATGTAATTCCAATTTCTTCTTGAAGCCGAAATAAATCTGAGGATGTTTATCGGACATGCTTGGTTTTTACTGCAGGTACGTTAATCTTGTAATATCAATAAGGACCTAGGTAATGTTACCTTTAGCGTTGGTTGAGTGATGGAGGCCAATTTGATTGATTGCATTTGTAGAAAACTATAAATGCGGTTATACCAAGCAAATTGGTAGCAGCACTGTAATTGTATCTTTCGACTGTCATTTGTTGCACGCGCTACAAAAATCAGTGCAATGGAAGATTTACCAACGTTACACCGGTCTGATACAGTTTTGCCTATACATGCGTGAGACTGAGAAGCCTGTTTATTTTGTTTTAAGTGCGTGCAGGGTGTGAGAGGGGAATCGATGTGCTTTGATTCCAGCTTGGTAGTTGTAGTCTGTGAAATTAAAAAGCACGTGTGTGTGAAGTATCCAAACAATGACACCTTCATTTCATTATGGCTGCTTTAGCAACACACCTTAAGCTACTGTGTAGTGGGTCCCATTTAGAAGTGGCTACTTCATTCGCGCTTTCCTTGACTCATGGAGCTGCGTGAATTTTATACTTTTCGCCACGATATGGCAGTTTAAGTCCGCTTGATACTGTAAGGCGTAAGCCATTGGTTTCCAACGGAGATTTTTTTTTGTGTCGCCAGCATAGCCTATTGACAATTTATGTTGTAATAAATAGGCCTACCTTATAAGCCTGTAGCTTAGGGAAGCTAACAGCTTTCTATTAGGATCTAGTTTGTTAGTTACAGTTTTGTCATAACTCCCTGATGCATTTTTGCATTTAGAATAGCCAGAGCGTGAATATCTCAATCGGAAAATTAAACAATATCGGGTGCCTATGGACTAGGCTGGGTGAACCCAGCCTGATCTGCCCGCTATTTATTTTTTGATTTCTTAAAAGATTGAGCTTGGTCTGGTGAAAGCCAGACTAGCCATGGACCTCAGTTACACAATGCAAGGGAACATGAATCAGCCTATATTTGCACGAACAACAGCTCTTTAACTTTGGCCCGTTAAAATGTGTATGAACAGTCTAGCGACGCATTTCATCAAGGCCCATTTGGACATGTCAGTTATTTGCACCACTGGTTAGATGTAAAACAGCATTTTGTTTCAGACTACTGTTACTTAATTTGTGCATTGACAATAAAGTATTACATGAACTAAAGATTACTAAAATCTTATGTAGAAGAAGAAACATTCACAAAAAATCCATCCATCCAAAAATGACCTTTGTTTTTGATAGCTGTTGAAAACGGCATGGAACTGACAGAGATGTTTTCGATTGTTTAGAGTTTTTAAAGGTTTTGTAACAATGCTACATCTTCTTTGGCTATTCTACAATCTATTCACCTTTTCAGCACCAGTAGGCTACTTTCTGTGCAGCCGCACACATACACTCAGGCATGCCAAACAAGCATACACAAAAGTTTCAAGAGTGGGAGATAGAGTAAAATATGGAGACAAATTGAAGTGTGATTTATTTTCGCGGAACGGATGTACAGGACTGAGCGGCGGTCATATTTTGTAGCGCTATGCGGTACATCTAGTTTTATAACATGGTGTATATGCCTTTCTTGTATAATACTACATATACTTACCTATGAAGTATGAATTGTATAGCACCAAAGGCAATTTAAAAACTAAAACACCAGAGGTGCGTTCAAATTCCTTGCATGTTTGTATGAACGGATACATTTGAACGTTTTTGTGTAAACATTCCATCTTAATGGTAACTCTCCGTCCAACTCCCAACATCCTACCTACTACCTCAAAAATTCGCAGAAAACTCAAGGAAACAGAAAATTGTTCGCCTATGCAAATGTTCATATGTTTGCAAATTTGAACGCACTTCTGTTCTGTTTCAGTCTACTCATAAAAAATCCTCTCCAATCTCACAAAAACGTGTTTTGTAAGGTCACAGTGACCTTGACCTAGTGTTTTTACCAAAAGTAAGGAAATCTCCATTGCCTTTACATACCACCTTCAAAAAGTGCTTTGTGAGGCTGCCGTGATGTGACCACACATCCCAAAAACATAATGCTTCTGGACACTGCTATCGCTGACATGGAGGCATGAAAAGCTAATCATTAGCTGTGGATTAGTGAGGGAGGAATACCTGAGCATGTGGTGGCACTAAGCATTTTGCATGTTGCCTCCATTCCAGCTGCTCTGGAGCTGCGGTCCATCAAAGCAGGACATACAGTCATAAAGGGTCTGGCTTCGTCGCTGTTCCTTTGTGTCAACCAGAAAGGACAGCTCAGGGGAGAGGTAAAATCTAAATGTTTGGACCTAGAATACTGCCATATATCTGAACAAAAGTTGAAGCTGTAGTAACAGTACAATACTGTAATTTTCATGCTGTATGACTGTTACATCAATGCTCATAACTCATTGTACTTTTCATAGCCGACCTACACAGCCTCCGACTGTGACCTACAAGAGGTGCTGAGGGCGGATGGATATTCCATCTTCTTATCACCTCACAATGGACTTCCTCTGTCCCTCGGACGGAGAAATGGACATACCCTTTCTAAGTTCCTGCCTTTAGTAGTGGGACAGAAGTATCAGGAACAGCAGGAGACCTTGAGCACAGGCCAGCACAGCACAAACTTTGACTCTGATGATCCCTTGGGAATGGTACAGTCCCATTCCTACTCTTTCTCAAGCCCGAGTCTGGACATAAAGAGATAGGAATTCACAGCATTCATAGATTTTTGGGACATGATAACACATCATTCTGAGAGAGATGTGTGTATTATTTATTGAAATCTCTTGAAACACATGGAAACACCTACAGGCCCTACCACATTTTTTCAGTTGTAGGCTACACAGAAAAACAATGGTAGAGTCTGTGTACCAGTATAACTAATACTGCCTTCATGCCGGTCGTAAACTCGGAGGACCAGACTTCAAATCCTCACCTCCAATAAAAAATTGTGTTCATGAGATCAGCCCTGAAAACAAATACAGGATGCATAATGTATAAATAAATTATTTGAACAGCCTACTATGGTTGAGAAGGATATTGTCTCCGATGAGTGTTTCTATCTGTAGTCTTAATTTAGTGATGAATTGCCTTGCCTATTTGTAATGAAAGTGAGATTAGTCTCTTTTGTTGTTTAGAATTTTGAAATGTCGACTACGCCACCCAGGGGACTTATGTCACCCATAGGAAAAGATCGACAATTAAACTGGATAGCCTAAACAAAGGACACCAGCACATAAATCACACAGGTTCTTGCAAGAATTAAGTAGAGACAGGATTCTATGACAACCATAAATCATTTCTTTATTTTCTTCTTGATAGTTTAATTTACAATGCAGTAAATGGAGTGAAAAGCACTTAGATGGAAATGGGGCAGCAACACACACTCAGAACTCGGTTTAGTAGGCCTACTGATTCTTATGGGTTTGGGGAACACACACATAGTAAACTAGGAGAGGCTTACCACAGGGAGGCGATCTGGAAGGAGGGTCAAAAAGGACCACACATGAAAAACACACTGCACTGTACACCCCGGTGACACTACACTGCAACAACGGTGATACACAGACACAGGCTCAGACAGAAGTTAGCTTCCATGGAACTAGTTTATTCACACACAAAAGCAATGATTCCAACGGCAGGCAGGCAAAAGAAAACACAAGGATGAAACACTAACTGAGGCACAGGAGTTCAAATACAAAAAAGGTGGCAAAAGCAAGAGTCTAAAAAACAATCAAAGGATCAGATGCCTGTTGCACAAAAGCAGAATTAAAGGTGCTCTAAGCGATGCTGGGCTATGTCACTTCTGTTGACTTTCAAACAAAACAGAGAGCTACAGTAGCTCGCTACTTCCTTCCCCTCCCTCCCGTGCTGCTCCCATGCAATTGAAACTCTCCTAAACGCGCATCTCATCTGTGATTTGCTGGAACAGTTTGTTATGTTTTCATAGACCAGGGCCCAGTTCCCCGAAAGCATCTTAAGCCTAAGAGCGTCGTAAAGTCCCTCTTACGAACGTCTTAAGATTTGCCGACTGTTTCCCGAAACCATCGTAGCTTAAGAGCGTTGTGAAAACACTCGTAGATCTACGAGTTCTCCAGAGTACTCGTTACCGGCTAAGAGCGTCTTAACAGTACTTCTCACTGAGGTCACCAACAGGACATACAGAGGAATTACAACTTAGAATACATAATCCAATTTACGTTTCCATTCTTTATTGTGTTTAGCCTACCTGTGATGAATCAGATTTTAGCGTGCAAAATAGCCTACATTTAAACTGGTCATAATAATGTGATGAAAAGCGGACAAAATGCAATCAAGTTATGAAACGAGACGTTGCCAGAATAGTTTGACATTATCTTTGCGAAGTGAAGGCTATATTTTATTAGGCCTATGAGGTAAAAAGCAGAGAACGCAACATGTGGTTTAGTCTGTAGCCTACTGCATAAAAATCTAAGCCTACACATTTCCTCTCTTTCTTACTCGACTTCTTTCTTATCTTCAAACGTGTTCTTAAGTGACACCGAAAAATTATTGCATGGTGCAACAATCTAATCTTAAAATAATTACAATAATTTATGTTTCTGTGTGGTATGTAACCTACTTGGGATGCTTACATGCAGATGTCGAAGTGTTTCTATTTTCGTATTGATGTGAATTAATGTGTAGATCCGAAGTTTAAATGGTAGGCCTATAGCTGTGACGTGCAGTCACCTGACATCACCGTCAAATCAGAGGATATTTCAGAACTATTAACGTGGACAGCTCCCCTTTAGAGCATCTTAAGAGCAGTGCACGCGCGTTCACGCAACTAGCATGTTCGGGAAACACTCGGAAAAAACAAACGAACGATCGTAAGATGAATCTTAGAAAACCCTCTTAAAGGAGAATTCCGGTGTGATATTGACCTAAAGTGTATTGAAACATGATACCGAGTGTGAACGTATGTCTCATCGCCCATCTCGGCTTGTCCCCTGCACTCCAAAATCTGGCGCTAGTTAGCCGATGCTACCAACAGCTTGCTTCGGCATCGGGCTAGCCATGCAAATAAATCACTGTTTTACACCCATTTACGAGGCTCAATGTATCTCCACACTTCATTGGTAGACTTCCGAGGGCCCTGACATTTAAAACCAGACATTGAGAACTTTGAAAAAGCACTGGTAGTTTACTTACAAGACGATTTATACAGACAGTATCTTCACGAAGTTTAGCGTTTGCAGCCATCTTGAATTTAGTCACGATAAGTCGAGCAACAAGTAAGAATGAACAGGTATGATAAGGGATCAGATTCCAAAAATAATTCAGTGGAAATGCATGGATTCCAGTTTCTTCCAGTAGCAGCAACTGGAATCCATGCATTTCCACTGAATTATTTTTGGAGTCTTCTTAAACTAGATGTACCGCATAGCGGTACAAAATATGACCGCCGCTCAGTCCTGTACATCCGTTCCGCGAAAATAAATCACACTTCAATTTGTCTCCATATTTTACTCCATCCCCCACGCTTGAAACTTTTGTGTATGCTTGTTTGGCATGCCTGAGTGTGTGTGTGCGGCTGCACAGAAAGTAGCCTACTGGTGCTGAAAAGGTGAATAGATTGTAGAATAGCCAAAGAAGATGTAGCATTGTTATAAAACCTTTAAAATATCTAAACAATCACAAGTTCATCACAGTTCATCCATTGCAACTGGATTGATGAAAGGTCACTTACACCTGTAGGCTACATTGTATTTGGGAAAAGCATAATGTTATTTATTTATTTTTTATGTATTTATAAACAAAAACATCTCTGTCAGTTCCATGCCGTTTTCAACAGCTATCAAAAACAAAGGTCATTTTTGGATGGATGGATTTTTTGTGAATGTTTCTTCTTCTACATAAGATTTTAGTCATCTTTAGTTCATGTAATAGCCTACTTTATTGTCAATGCACAAATTAAGTAACAGTAGTCTGAAACGTTATTGTTAATGCACAAATTAAGTAACAGTAGTCTGAAACGAAATGCTGTTTTACATCTAACCAGTGGTGCAAATAACTGACATGTCCAAATGGGCCTTGATGAAATGCGTCACTAGACTGTTCATACACATTTTAACGGGCCAAAGTTGAAGAGCTTTTGTACGTTATTGTTCGTGCAAATATAGGCTGATTCATGTTCCCTTGCATTGTGTAACTGAGGTCCATGGCTAGTCTGGCTTTCATCAGACCAAGCTCAATCTGCTAAGAAATAAAAAAATAAATAGCGGGCAGATCGGCTGGGTTCACCCAGCCTAGTCCATAGGCACCCGATATTGTTTAATTTTCCGATTGAGATATACATGCTCTGGCTATTCTAAATGCAAAAATGCATCAGGGAGTTATGACAAAACGGTAACTAACAAACTAGATCCTAATAGAAAGCTGTTAGCTTCCCTAAGCTACAGGTAGGATTATAAGGTAGGCCTATTTACAACATAAATTGTCAATAGGCTATGCTGGCGACACAAATAAAATCTCCTTTGGAAACCAATGGCTTACGCCTTACAGTATCAAGCGGACTTAAACTGCCATATCGTGGCGAAAAGTTGTAATAACATTCACGCAGCTCCATGAGTCAAGGAAAGCGCGAATGAAGTAGCCACTTCTAAATGGGACCCACTACACAGTAGCTTAAGGTGTGTTGCTAAAGCAGCCATAATGAAATGAAGGTGTCATTGTTTGGATACTTCACATACACGTGCTTTTTAATTTCACAGACTACAACTACCAAGCTGAAATCAAAGCACATCGATTCCCCTCTCACACCCTGCACGCACTTAAAACAAAATAAACAGGCGTCTCAGTCTCAGCATGTATAGGCAAAACTGTATCAGACCGGTGTAACGTTGGTAAATCTTCCATTGCACAGAATGATTTTGTAGCACGTGCAATAAATGACAGTCGAAAGATACAAACAGTGCTGCTATCAATTTGCTTGGTATAACCGCATTTATAGTTTTCTACAAATGCAATCAATCAAATGGGCCTCCATCACTCAACCAACGCTAACGGTAACATTACCTAGGTCCTTATTGATATTACAAGATTAACGTACCTGCAGTAAAAACCAAGCATGTCCGATAAACATCCTCAGATTTATTTCGGCTTCAAGAAGAAATGGGAATTACACTTCATGTGAACATCGTCCTATCCTTATTAGATGTTCGCTGCGGTAAATTACAGTCCTTGTAGGAAGCGTCCATTGTTTTTCCAACCCACTTTTAACTTCCAACAAAATTACGGCTCACTGCAACGATGCGCCATCTAGTGGACAAACGACTACTTATCGCCAATACTGAAAATGCAGCCATGATGATGATGATGAATATTTATTTTGAATTTGCAATATCCTACTGAATTTGTAATTATGTATCGGCCGTTCTAATACCGATAGTATGTGGGTGCCTGTGTGTGTGCATGTGTATATGTGTGCACCGCCATTTACAGGCCAATGAGTGTACAGTCACTAAATGTACACATAACCTAATTTTTTAGACCCCCCCATGGATGAAATTCTACGAAACTTGGCATACCCCCAGAGAATGCCAAGTCAATCATACACATACAATTTGCTGCAGTTCTGAACATCTTAACTGAAGATAGGGGCGATTGAAGCAGAATAATATTGCATTTTCATTTTTTATCGGGGGGGTGGGGGTGCAAATCACAAATGAGTGATTATGAGCCAGGTTGATGTGGGCCCTTGAGACCAACATACCATAAAAGATTCTTCATCCTCAGTGCCACGGTTCAGGTAGTTATTTAGGAAAAACTGTTTTTTTTTTGCGGTTTGGGGGGCCCAGCACGGGGGTGGGGGGTGATGGTGGTCCCCGGGGACGAAATTAAATTTTTCTGTAAAAGTCTAGTGGGGCTACATACCCACCAAATTTCATGTACCCCGGTGGTTCGGTGTCCCGGGTATCAATGACCAAAAATTCAGGAAGTAGATGACGGGAAAAATTCTTGAATTGTGTGCATGTGTGCGTGTACAAGTTTATGTTTATGTGTGTGGGTGTGTGTGTGTGTGTGTATGTGCGTGCTTGTGTGTTTGCCTGCGTATGTGTGTTTGTTCATGTGCATGCATGCGTACATATGTCTACTGTGTGAGTATGTGTCATACGTATGATTACTGTAAATGTATGTGTGTGCGTGTGTATCTGTTTATGCACGTGTGCACATGGAATGGGTTAACATGACCCCTGGAGGCAAACATACGGAAAAAATTGGTCATCCTAGGCCCTACAGTTCTCAAGATATTCACAGAGAACTGTCTGCCCTACCCTCCTTTCGGGGGGTCCAGTCCAGCGGGGGGGCTACAGATCAAAACGAAAAATGACGGTTCCATGCTATCCATGTGGGGGTACATGCCCACCAAGTTTTGTGTACCCCGGTCTTTCAGTGTCCCGGGAATCCTTGTTGGTGTACGTCACTAAATGTACACATAAATTATTTTATTGTAAGGCCCCCCATGAACGAAAGTACACAAAACTTGGCATGCATTCGGAGGGTGTCATAATGATCCTACACTTTTAATTTCGTGCAGTTTTGACCTTGTCAGCCAGAGATATTGTGATGAAAACACCTAATTTTTTGCTTTTTAATTTTTAACTAGGTGGCACTATACATGAAATGAGTGGTTATGGAATGGGTTGACATGGCCCCTTGAGATCAACATACAAAAAAAAAATGGTCCTCCTAAACCCTACGGTTTTCGAGATATTCACAGAAAACTGTGTCTGCCCTACCCTCCTTTCGGGGGGTCCAGTCCAGCGGGGGGGCTACAGATCAAAACGATGGTTCCATGCTATCCATGTGGGGTTACATGCCCACCAAGTTTCGTGTACCCTGGTCTTTCAGTGTCCCAGGAATCATTGACGGAAATTTGGGCATGCGAAAAAGAAAGAAAAGAAAATCTGACTAAACCTATATGACCGCCGCTTCACTGCGCGGCGGTCATAATAACAACATGTAAACAGATCATTTACATGTTATAAGGGGTTACTTTCAGTGAGCTACCCCTGCCTTGCCTACAGACTAGAGGTAAAACATAGGCCTGAAAGTGTTGCTTAGTTTAGGCTATAAAATAAGGTTTATAAGATTTAATTTGGTGAACCCTCAGTAAATGTCATGTTAAGGTGGGTTTAACAGGTGTGACTAGGGTTTCCAACTTTCTGATATGAAAAAAGGGAACGGGAGGGGGTGTTATACACTTCAGTACACCGGCTTACGCTTCAGTTAGTGGGGGCGGGGGGTATTGATATAGGCTATGTGTGTGAGAGTATTGCAAGATGTTTTACTAAATAGTGCATCATTTAACAATTTAATAAATTGTGTCAAATGAACGCACTAAAATGAGTTCACTATTTACTAAAATGAGACTACATTCTATGCACAATCTAGTAAAATGAGATCATAATTGAGTAAAACGAGTGCACAATTTGTTCAAATGAGCACACATTCTCACGGTATATTAAAAAAATCTTGCAATGACCCCCTCCAGGACTTTCTATAATTTCGATGCAAAAACACTTAAAGAGCAGTTTGCAGGTTGAATTTAAAACTGAATTAATGCTTAATCTTGTCTGAAGAGGTCTTTTAAAAACACATATGTAGACATTACTATGTAACACAAAACCTAAAATAGAAATTTTGATGAAAATGTGCTTATTTTAAGCTAGGATCTGGACTATCCCGCTATAGCAACGCGTCATATGACGTAGGCCGAGGCAAATAGAATGATATTAACAATCCTGTTATAGTCAATACAATCAAGTGATAGAAGTATTTGATGTAACATTTTCTGTTATTCTATTCCACAATGGTAAAGTCAATTGTAGAGCCTCAAGTATGTATGCACATCTGAGTTTGAAAATCTGCTAAACCCTCAGACAGTGTTAATTTCGTTAACGACAAATATGACAAAAAATGTTCGTTAACGACCTTTTTTCCATGACTAAGACAAGACGTTGACGAGCTAAAAATAGATCTTTGATAATAAAAACTATGAGGAAATGTAGGTTTCGTTTTCGTTGACAAGACGAGACAGGACTAAAATGTTGGTATGTGGTGTGCTATTGGACAAAATGCATGGTATTTACTTATTTACCCCTGACACCACAGCCTCTGCATGGGTTGTAGCCTACCATGTGAGGGAGTTCTCCCCTCCCAAAGAGTTGGTTGGGTCCATATAGCCCGTCTTTTCCAAAAGGTTTTCTCAGAAAGGCCTACCAATAGCCGGCCGGCCCTACTGTAGCGATAAGCGTCAGGGAGAATGGATGGTATAAAGAGGCCAAGAGAGACTGAACAGGCCAAAAAAAGAAAGGAAGGCATTGGAGAAGGATGTTGCCAATTGTGCCAAGCTTCCAGATTTTTTTTTAAAGGTGCCATGTGTAATGTCCGCCACCAATTCATACTCCACATTCCATAAAAGAGGGGCAGTATACCTCCAGAAAGTGAGTTGGTCTACCCTAGAGTAACAACCGAGACGCGTGTATTGCAGTTTGGCTGGTGGTTATGTTGCCCGCATACCACCTCCCATGGCTGAAACAGGTATTACGACACCTGTCGGGCTGTGGCTAGTAATTTAGCATGCTAATTCAGGTTGATGTCTCTGCAGCACTATACCTTGTCATTTTTTTAATGACATCATCACCCTTATTTCTTCTCATTCTTTTGATGCGTGTAGCTAATTTTTTTTAATATTTTTACCTCAATTCTTACACATGGCACCTTTAAGACAGACACTGGTAAGAGAAATAGCAATGATTAGCAACGTAATTATTGGGTATTGCATTGGTTCCCAAAGACTGGGTCGCGACCGGGTGGGTTGCAGATTTTATTTGGGTCGCCAGTACAATGTATGTTGTGGTATAGGCCTATACCATTTAACCAGGGAAGCTATCAGTTGTCTATTAGGATAGTTTGTTTACCACAGTCACGGCCCTAGAATGGCTCTGAAACTGGGCGAATGCGTCGCAGAGGGGACAGCGTGCACTCGCAAAATGAAACATTTCTGTGGGGCGCCTGCTATGGACCTCGCAGTTGCAAAATGCAAGGGACATGAATCAGCACAAACATTAACGGACAGATGCTTCCGTTGACCGATTAAAATCTAGTTACCATGCTGTCAACTAAACCAGACGTGTACTGGGCATGGCTATTCAATTTGCGTCATATAGGCTAGGGTGTAGATAGTTTCGATTGTAGATGCACTCGTTAAAGTTAATAGCAGCCTCCTCACATTACTTATTATTTCGGATTTAAAACACTCAACAGTGCATTATATTAGGCTACAATTTAAATTGACATTTTAAAAGCTATTAGCCTATTTCCTCTCGTTTTCCACCTCGCAAACTAGGCTACAGTAAAAGCGCATTATCTTTTGGCTATTGCGCAAAAGCCTCTTGTTCTGATATTTATTCATTTCACATTCTTACGACAACATTGTCACAGCATCAATATACAGCCTTAGTATAAGGCCTACAAACAAGCAAACGTTTAACTCTATAGAAAAATGCAGATTCAACTTTCCAAAGAAACCTCCGGAAAATTGCTACAATATAACGACTTGAGTTATTTGCTATGTTTACATCGGAATTAACGGTGTTATGGATCCATTTGTCTGCAACGCGACGTAGCCTGCAACAGCTTACTATGTTGAAGAGTGGCGATTGCATAGCATGCAAGAATATCCCCAAACTCTCGGATGCGCATTAAAACGTTATCTTTTAGGTAACTTTTGTTAAGGTTTCTTTTCTATCCGCCATGTCTATGTTCAATATGTTGTTGTCATCCAACAGTCAGTAGCATAATATAAAACTAAATAATAGTAAGCAACATAACATAATATAAATTATATGATTAATGAGAACATATAACTCAACAACTTTCCACGCTGATGGTGCTCAAAATGCAACACAACTGTGTTCAAAGCAGGATGAGGAAAACCTGAGGTTGTGTGTTTTCATGTGTAATTGAGGTTGCATAGTTGTGGGAAACTGAGTCAGTGCGTCACCAATCCCTGTAATAGTAGTGGGCCAGACCTATTACGTATCTAGATATGGCACTGTAGAATGGTTGGGGGCGGGGGGCATAGAAAAGTTTGAGAACCTGTGACCTAAAACAATATTGGTGGTTGCATGTTAGATCTGAAGTGAAATGGGTCGTGATGGTCTGTCATTTTTAAAAAGTGGGTCCCCAGAAAAAAAGTTTGGGAAACACATTGGACGTTAGAGTTGTTGACCTATTCGCAAGCAACTCATTAAATGAATTAAAATATTAAACTTTTTGTATCATCCAACATTGCGATTCATAGTCTTTGCGAATATTATGCAAATATTGATAACAAAACCCAAGCTTGATCTGTGTGGCTATGCAGTAAAAATTGTAGCCTCTGAGCAGTAGATCAGCCAGTCCCTAATGATGATGAGCCCTTAATTAGCGAGGAGGCATAAGAGAGGATAAAAGAGCAAACAATATGAATTAAAATTATTTAATGTATGAAAGATCACTATGACAGCAGTAATCTACATGATCCAACCTATATGCCTTGTTTGCTCAGAAGTGAGTGTGGTAAAGGAGTAGCCTACATCACCAAACTCCAATATGATAGCCTACCCACGCTGAAAAACATGTAAACATTAGTTCAATATGCCTCTGTGGAAGAGTGGAATACATTTCAAATGCTTTATTTATTTCTGTTTTTGTTAACTTATCAACCTATCCTTGTGGAATAGTGGAATATTTTTACACATTTGATGAACCATGGTAGCCTACTGTACTAATAAAAATTACTGGATAGTAAGAACTGAACTGTTGTTTAATTTATCCAATTTCCACCACCATGGAAAAAGTGGGCTGGTCTTGGGCCTGAAACTCCCAGGCTGAACAGTGGCCCCACTCTGGCCCTGAATGCTGCTTTACGAATTTCAACACTTCATACAACCTGTCACCTTCATTTCAATTTCCGATACCTGTTTTAGCCTAATTGAATTAGTTTAAAAAGAGAAAACATTTTGACTAAATGACTAAAAGTTGACTAAAGTGTAAGGACTTTTCGTCGACTAAAACTAGACTAAAACTACGAAGGAAAACAATGACTAAAATGTGACTTAATCTAATAAGCATTTTCGTCTAAAGACTAAGACTAAGACTAAATCTAAAATAGCCGCCAAAATTAACACTGCCCTCAGAATCAATAATTCACATTCATTTGACACAAAGTTTGTTATTTGTGTAGAAAACGGACAACTATAATAGATTAGGTGTATAATAATATAATAGTGGTGTTATAAATTCGTCTGAACATACTCTGGTCTGTTGACTTGGAGAGGGCCATGCTACTGCCTGAAGTTGAGATATGCTACCTGCAGCGAAAACAGGTTGAGGCAACAGGCATCAAAGCCGGGATGGAGCGTCAGGCAGGTAATGTCCGTGGCCGGGACTAAACCGTCAACTAGGGCCCAGTAGGTATCCACCTCTCGACAACACATGCTGTCCACCGCCGACGCCATAGCCTCACAATGGCCGCACAAGCACCTAGCCAGCAAAACGTTTAACAGCCATCAGAGAGACCCTTGTCTCTCTTCCTAATCTGCCCCTCTCTCCCTCCCTCTCGCAGGCAAAACCGAGTACTGGATTTGTATAGACAGATGTGATTGTTAGACTGTTGTTATTGTAGCTTAGGTATTGACATTATTTATGTTGTTATGGCATGGTCAATGTAGCTAACGTTAGGTCAATGTAGCTAGTGCTAACCAGCTTGGATGGACTGTATGCTGGACTGTATGCACTGCATTAAACTAGTAGGTTGTAGAATATGAGAAGACTAAACGTTGCTGTCTTAAATGAAGACAATCTAAATGGATGTTTAATCAAGAACAAGGTCGAAAGTATGTTTGCTAAAGCAGATTTATTGCATAATACCAAGGTACTAGCCCTAGATGAACCAGCATTAGCCACGGTGCTACAGTAACTCACCAAGTCACTTGCCCTATTCGCCACTGGTTTTCTTGACACCACAACTTTACTTCTCTCCTCTGTCTATTGTTCCTCCCCCTGATCTCCCTAATCTCCCCCTGGCCTCTATCTCGCCTGGGAGGCTCATAATTATAGGCCTGTGGGCTATCATAGGCATGTTCGTCGACATCAGAGAACTCGGTTTCTTCATTCACATCTATTGTAATTTGAACTTGAACTTGACCAGACTCCCTCGCCCATCGTCACTTCCGGTCAGTGCTTTATAGATGCGGAAGTTATTTTATCACAATTTATCTCAAAATATTGTTAATGGCATAGTAATATATTTCTCCACTTCTGAAAATCTTGTTGTTTTATCATCAACATACACTATGCTATAGGGGTGTTCAACCTGCATGTTGGTCTTTAATAAAGAAATAACTGTTTGTAGCCTATATTCTACTCAAACAAAACAACTCTGAAATGTATAAAACTGAACTGGCAGATATCACAGAAAAAAATATCTTGTGATCACAAACAGCTTCAGAAGCACATCTCTGAATTTGGTGAAGCCTTATATTACTCTGGCTTTTTTCTGTCTCAGCAGCAAGTAGGCTAACCTAGTTGTTTATCTTGCACAGATGCACCGCAAAACTCTTGAGCAAGATATGTCATCTCACGCTACTATCAGCATAATATAGGCCTACGTGACTCACAGTGGCTCAAACGAAAATTGCATTCTCTGTTGGGATAGTGATGATAGACAAACCGAGAGGGATAAATGTCAGCAGCAAAGTTTCTCTTTATCTCATATGAATCGTGCATTCTTCATTCATAGTCTAGCTTATTATACTGATCTGTCATTTGGATTTGTACTGAGTTGATTGAGATGAAAAGGTTGATGACATACACAGTCAGACTTAATGTAGGCCTACTGACTGCACTTTACACTTCAACATTGTTTTATCACTCAAAGAGAAAGTGCATAATGAGTAGGCTGATGTTCCACTTTCTTGTGACAGTTTTGGTAGGTACTTTCAATAAATGTTTTAAGACTCATCTGTTCATCTTGCATTTTAAACTTATCAGCTAATAATGAAGTGGTTATAAACTGTAAAGTGTCTGTCAAATACCATAAACATAAATATTTAGTGACTGATTGTGTTTTATACTGTAAGTGTGCATTATGATGTCATGACCAGGTGTAATGTCACAGTAAGACTGCTGATGTCACCGTGGCCATTTATAACCTCAACATTCTAATGTAACTCAGACAATCATTAGACATGCTGACATACAAACTAAGGGTAAGCTATCTTTATTAATTGTAAACTTGTTTACTTGTTTACTTGTTTACTGAATTGAAATGTAAACTCTTTCTTTCATTACTTCTATTTTATAATTTCAGATTAGATAACTCATGAGCAGATACTGATTTATATATTTTCTTGACCTTATAACTTTAATTAAGACTATCATTTGAGTTTGAACAATATGAATGAATGAAATCACCTCTATATTCATCCCCCACTCTTTCCACAGATGAGCGTATTTGAGCAGGAGAGCTTAGAGAGAGGCCTAGGCTCCAGGTTAGAAAGAGCCCAGGTGGACCTCGCTGACCGCATGCAGCAGCTGGACAAACATTTTCTGTGCATAGAGAGGGAGCTCCATGCAAAAACCGATGGATGTTTCAGGAAAGGGATGACTGATATGCTGCAGGTAAAGGCTAACATTCTACCATAATCTTAATATCAGTTTCTTGGTTTGAGGGTGTCATCATATTTAACATTAAATGTTTGATGGGGACAATGACATTGTGTAAAAAAATATTTCATGACAATATCAACACTAATCTTATTTATACACTGGAAAAAGCTATTTATTAATTTATTAATCTGTGTTTGAATACCTCCACCAACAACAACAACAAACAAAGGACAAAGTTATTGAGAAATCAAGGGAGATGCTGGCAGAAGAAGAAATCAAAAGAGAAAAGGTGGTGGGAGAGACAAAGAGAGAGGAAGACCGACTGAAAGAGTTATTTGCAGCGATTGAAAAAGAGAAAGGAAGACTAACAGAGGAAGAGATGAGGAGAAAAATGGTGGAGATGGAGAGAAAGCAAGAAGAGGATCGACTAACAGAGTTGATCATGGCTATTGAGAAAGAGAAAATGAGATGGACAGAAGAAGAAATGAAGAGTGAGAAGGTGTTGAATGACAAAAGGAGAGAACAAGGTCTCAGAGATTTGGTCATAGCTTTTGAAAAAGAAAAAAACAGACTGAAGGAAGAAGAACTGAAAACAAAAACCCTTCAAGCTGAGAGACAGAGGCAGGAAGCTCATTTAAGAGAGCTAGCCAAAGCTATTGATAATGCAACAGCCAGACTGGCGGATGCAGAGAGAAAAAGAGAAAAGGTGTTGGGAGAGACAAAGAAAGATGAGGAACGACTGAAAGAGTTGCTTACAGCCATTGAAAGGGAGAAAGAAAGACTGATAAAAGCAGAAATGAAGAGACAAGAGGTGGACATTCAGAGAAAGAAGGAGGAGGATAAACTGATGGAGGAAGGGAAGAGGAGAGAAAAGATGGGAAGAGATATGGAGAGAGAGCAGAACAGACTGATACAGTTGGTCAAAGACCATGAGAAAAAGCAAGCAAGACTGATAGAAGAAAATAAGAAAAAGGAAAAAGTGGAGAATGACAAAAAGATAATAGAAAATAGTTTGAATACGTTGTCCAAAGTAATGGAGAAAGAGGAAGAAAGACTAATGGAGCAAGAGAGGAAAATGAGAGACAGACAACATGAGAGACAGACAACATGAGAGACAGAGGGGTGAATTGAAACTGAGAGAGTTGGTCACAACATGTGAGCATCAGAAAAAGAAACTTGCTGAAGAGCAAAAGAAGACGAAAGAGATACAGAGCCAGAAAGAAAAAGAGCAGGACAGACTGGCAGGGCTGATGAAAGCAGCTGACAAAGAGAAACTGATGGAAGATGAGAAAAAAAGAGAACAGCTGGGGACAGAGAGAACACAGATAAAGAAGATAACCATGGCAGCGGATAAACAGAAAGAGAGAATGGTGGAAGAGGAAAAGCAACAAAAAAGGGTTGAAAGGCAGGGAAAAGGAGATGAAGAACAATCAAAGCAGTTGTCCGCAGTAACGGAGAAAGATAGACCGATGGAGGAAGCAAGAAAGAGAGAAAAGATGGAGAGAGACAATATAAGACAAGATGTTTTTCTGGCTGAATTGAAGAGAGAGAATGAGACATACATACATGGTGAGGAAGTCAGGTCAAAAGAGGTGGATCAAAGAAATGTTGAGAAGAATGATAAAGAAACTCTGATAGAAGCAATGAAAAGCAAAGTGATAGATGGTCAGAAAAAGGAAGAAAAGTCATTGATAATGGACAAAAAGAAGTGTGAATCTGTGAAGGTGCAAACACAAGTAAAAATGGGAAAAGAGTTGGGAATGGAGAGCAAAAATGAGCATGAAAAGCAAGTAGGAATAAAAAAGACAGAAACTCAGAGAATGTTAGAACATATACAGAGAAAGGACAGGACAGAAAAAGGTCCAGAAAAGGACTTCCACAAAGAAGAGCATGATGACTCCTGCTGCAAAGACTCCATCAGGCCAGAATAATGGCAAGAAGGTCCAGATTAAAAACCACAATGTGCCTTTTCCAGAGTGTAAAGGTGATAAACATTTTTTTTTATATTTCTACAGTGTGTTTTAAAACTTGGATTGACCTATGAAAATTCAAATGCTTTTTCTTTTGTTTTTCAGACTACTCCATCTTCTGTGTCCAGAAGTGACAAGACATTTCTTGAGAGGATAGTTTGATAAAAAAAGAGAAATATTATAAAATAAATTAAAATGCACTTTTTTCATCTGTCTTTATTAAACACGGTGTACTAAAGAAAAAGCAGACTTGAACAGTTTGTAAATAGACTCTCTGTTATCCAGTCAATTTGTCATACAACAAACAGTCATCTTGGCGTTGCACTCTGTCTGTGTAATATTCAAAGGAATATGTTTTCAATGCTTTTAATTTCTTATTTGATAAAAATGGCATATAGAGTTTTTTAAGATGCAGTTGACAATGTTCATCACTCCATCACCACAAATGTTGGTGGCGGGATCCCTTCTGCAAAAAAATCTACTAGAGCAAAGTAGCTAGTGATTAGCTCATGAAAGGTAACTGACTAGCTAGTAAATTCTGATTTGATTTCTTGGTCTCTTAATGTTTCCACACTCTTAAAGGTTCACTATGCAGGTTTAGGTATTTTTGGCGACTGTAGAGCTCCCTAGAGTCGCGATATATATTTATATTTTACTCTGCTGTTTTAAATAGCAAACTTCTTGTGACTTATCCCCCTGTACACAATGAAAATGCTTTTGTTGTGGAGGTGAAGGATTAACAACAGGCAAAAAACTATCTCCAACGAGCTATATCTACTGACATGGTAATGTTTCATGATTCTCGCGAGATTTGTCTGGCTGCTGTTCTTGAAGTTGCATGGCTGGTTTTCTCAGTAGCGAATCGCTATGTCTATGCTGTATACCTGTAGCTATGCTATAGGTGAATGATTCGCCTATTACAAGTTTGTTTACGATCAAATTGGCTTCGTAATGGTGAAAATCTTACATACTGTACCTTTAAACTCAAGTGTGTTTTACCATATTGAACAGTTAAAACTATGGCTGGTAAATGAAGGAAGTAATTGGTCAAAAAGAACCCCCCCCCCCCCCCCAACAACACACATACACACACACACACACACACACACGGGTCATTCCACGTCAGTTCAACCAGGGCCGACGCACTTAGGTCTCAAAAAATTCTGAAAAAATTACCAGGTGTACCTATGTTACCCAGGAGACACACTGTAAAATTACTCTTATGTAAGATCAATACTTTCCAAGATACAGCCAGTTTTACAGGGGGAGGGGGGTGTTGATTTTGTTCGGCCTCTTTTTTTGTCAAAGTTCAAAAGCCCACAGCGCAAGAACTAAACCATGTAGGAGGCTCAAATTTTGCATGCTGGTACATAAATAGGAATAGTATGTAGCAAAATCGTCACGTTTGGTCTGGATAATCCTGCATGGTCATAGCTGTCCCTCAAAGTTGATACAAATTTTATTGGAGTTTTTGGCTGGGCTCTGTTTAAGCCTTCAGAAGACATATTTGTACTCAACATAGGCTCTTGATTTATTTTCCTTACTGAGATAAGTAGAAAAACTCTCACAAAAAGCAATGAACAGAAAACAAATCCCTTCAGGGTCTGAACAGCAGACCTCACAAGTCTGAAAAATAATTTTGGTTATCATTTTCAGAGCACCCAAACACCTTGTGGGAATATACAAAGATTTTTTAAATATGTTTTTTTTTATTTTCCATGATCCCTTCTTTTTGAAAACACCAATTTGACTTGTCTTATGCAAATCTTTTCTTTTTTATTTTCCACCCTGAACATGGGCAAAATGCCCCATTCACATCAATATGTTTTATATAGAGTCACCACACTGCCACCTGTGGTTGTATAGAGTAACCTAGGGTAGCTCTATACACTCATTGGCAAAGTGAAACTATCTTCACCAAGGAGTCAGTCAACGACAAGACAGTTATATGCAGTTACTTTCACTATTGACTGACAATGGGTTACCACCGAAAACATAGGCTGGAAAAAGCAACACTTACCCTAATATTGCTCAAATGACTGAATAAAACAACATTTATCCTGCAGAGGAGTTGCTTATATCTCGTGACAGTGCGTCTTCAGCTGTGCTCCATACGTGTCTCTCGCCTCTCCCCTAATCACTTTTAACTGTCATTACCAATTTGCAAATGATGGTGAATAACTACTCACTATGAGATGTACAGTATTTCGTAATATCTTTGTTCTAATTATGTTTCCCATTGTAATCGTGCAATTTGTAATGCTTTGCATGGACCTGCGCTGGTGTGCGTTCATGAATGATAGAAGGATGGTGCGTGCACCTGCCAATATGACTGGTGACATGCGCTCTTAAAATAGCATATGAACAACTCGCCTTCTGACCAGGTTTAGGTGGTGTATGATAGCGATTTTTAGACAACGCGCTAGGCCCCTCCCTAGGTTGTTAATTGCCACACCCCTGGGCGCAATGCTTAAAAAAAACGTGCAAAATACCGAATTCAACTTTGCGCGGGTGAATAACGAGTATTACGCCATGCGCTGGTGACCCAAAATACAGCCCTTTCTCTCAATCACTTTGGTGCAGTTCTCAAATCAAATTTGAATGAAGTGTAAGTGAGGCCCGGCCACAGGGACTCTTGAGCGCCTTACAGCCTCCCCTCTGCCTCGCTATGTCCAGTTGAATTGTGTCTTCAGCAGACCCAGCCATTAGACATGCTGACTGCTAGTGAACCATTGTGGCTGCACTTCAGCTCGGTGGCACTAAGGTTCCAACCAGCTGATTTCACCACAACTTTATTTATTGATGTTACGCTTTATTAAGCACATCCTCATTAAAATTTGGTTCACATATGATCTGATGATAGGAATGTTAGCTCATATAATATATTATATAAACTCAAAAAATGCTTAGAGGAAGTGCAACTAGAAAAAACACACCCACTGATATCTGTTCAGTGGCGGTCCTATAGCCAACCTGCATTGTGTTGAACATTAAAATTAAAATTAGAATAGAGAATGAAAGATAATGAAATATATAATTAATAGATAATGAAAATAGAGTGAATAAAATAGAGATATGTGATGTTCAAAAACAAGTTAATTGAGGAATTCATGAAGTACTGGATGATGAAATCAATTTATTGTAAAGATATTCAACATTTTAACTCATCCGACATCACTTTTGACCCAGGTTATTCATCTAATGCCTTCTCTCTTTATTTCTTCTTCTGTCAATCTTGTTTTTTCTTTCTCAATAGACATGATCAACTCTGTTAGTCGATCCTCTTCTTTCTTTCTCTCCATCTCCACCATTTTTCTCCTCATCTCTTCCTCTGTTAGTCTTCCTTTCTCCCTTTCAATGGCTGTGAGCAACTCTTTCAGTCATTCCTCTCTCTTTGTCTCTCCCAACACTTTTTTCCTCTTTTTCTCTCTCAATAGCTTTGGCTAGCTCTCTTAAATGAGCTTCCTGTCTCTGTCTCTTGGCCTGAAGGTTTTTTGTTGTCAGTTCTTCTTCCTTCAGTCTGTTTTTCTCTTTCTCAGGGCTAACTCTCTAAGCAGACCTTCTTCTCTCCTTTTCTCACTTAATGCCTTCTCTCTCTTTATTTCTTCTTCTGTCAATCTTTTCTCTTTCTCAATAGCCATGACCAACTCTTAGTCTTTCTTTCTCCCTTTCAATCGCTGCAAATAACTCTTTCAGTCGGTCTTCCTCTCTCTTTGTCTCTCCCACCACCTTTTCTCTTTTGATTTCTTCGTCTGGCAGCCTCTCCAGATGGAAATCCATAATTTAGCAAAAAAAAAGCATGTTAATACACGTGATTTGCTATGAGGAGCACACAATCTGAGTTGGTGAGGGTACAATTTACTAAAAGGAGCACACATTTTAGCAAAAACAGAACAGTCCCGTTTACATGGACAGTTTTTTTGCCATTCTGATTAAACTGTTCCGATTGAAACTTTGTGTAATCTGTTTACATGGGGCATGTTCAATTCCGATCAGGGATTCACAAGGGCTCTAGAATCTTTGATCAAAATAGAAGTTGCTCTTCTTTTACTTGAGGAGCTACAGCAGGCAACCCGATGGACCGTATATGTCAAAAGCAAGCTCCCCTCAGCTGTGTTTTATGTGACTGTTGACCCCAATTGTGTGCTGTGTTTTCATCTTATTTATATGGTGTGCTTTTGTTTGCAGTGGATATTCCTTTGCTGTGTTTTCTGTGTTCTTCATATGATTTGCTGTGCATTGTTTGCTGTGACTATTATAATTAATGGGACACTGAACTTTTTAAGTTGTGGGTCTACAATTGCGTGCAGCCAGCTGATTTCCACCATCAGCTGATTATTATCGCCAGCTGACTCTCCCCTCTAATGAGCGACGGGGCGCTGAAACAACGGATTTGACTGAATTAACAAATAGGAGTGCAGGTGCGGCGAAGGGGGCGAAGACCGGCAGTTGAGGCAGCACGGCAGCAAGGTGCGGGTGGAAGGACCGACTCGAGCAACGACAGCGAAATAGAGGCGGCTGGCCGAATCGAGAAGTTCTGGACCGAAGTGGTTGGCGGAGTCAATTAACGCACCAACCCAAGTTGAGTACAAACCCTTGCTTGCCTTAACACTATTGCTTGCGCGTGTGTCTGCTGTTGGTATGCCACTGATCAAGGGCTGTTTTCTGCCGTAGTGGAAGCCCCCCTGCCAGAGACGCACGCTGCTGCAGAGCCGGCTCAACGCACACCAGTGGATCACCTCCTGGGGAATTGAAGTCGGCTTGTGGAAGCGGTTGCCTATCAACGACCAGCTTCGTCTGACGCTCAGTTGGGCTGCTGGGCTGGCGTTGGATGGACTCTCTCTCCCTGGTTTGCGCGCTCCTGCTGGTTCAAAGACCATAGATAGGCTAGCGATTGTTGCAGATCCGGACTATATTGACTCTCGTGCGACCTTGAGCCCTTTGAACTGCTGCTGCTCTTGCATTCTTTTTATGGACAAAGCTGACTAAACTTCTGGTAGTGGCTCCGTGGGTTATCTGTCTATTTGGGAGTAGGCTATTTATTATTACGAGGGAAATAACTAGTGTCCTTTTTTTTTATTATAGGTTTTTGCTGGGCATTTTAATCTTTCTTTGTACAAGTAATACATTTGTGAAAAGGGATTTTATTCTGGCTCTTCCATTTCTCCAACAGTGGTAATTAATTTATGCTGGTGTTCAAAACCCACACTTTGTGTGACATACTCCATGGCTGTTCAATCGAAAACGGAATACACCACCCATTTCATTCCGATTATAATTTAGGCATTATTCCAATTCTAATCACATTGGAAGTTAGCCTGGAAACCAGACTCTCTAACTTCGCAGAGAGTCTGGCCAGAGCCCGTCTACGGAGAGCCTTGGCACTTCCTATTAAGCCTCATTGTATTGACATTGGTTGCAGTTCCATTAGAATTCCACTGGGGGTGATCGCAGGCGAGTGCAGGTTGAATGGGGGTCTATGGAGCTAGACGGCTAAATGTATCTCTTTCACCTGCTTGTCGTAGAAGAATCGTAGATTTTATTGTAGTTTATGCAGGTTCAATATAGATTTTAGATCTGAAGTTGAATGAACGAGTACTTATGTCCTTTTCATTTCTTACAGGTTGGGTCGTTGTTGCCCATATCACGCTAGCATTGTGCTAATGAATGATGTCATTGACATATTTGAAAGGCTTAGAAGACTTACGTGACTTCAAAAAATATAACAATCAACAGTGCGTATTTTCTTTGCCTCTCCTAGCGAATGCAACATTCAAATTACTACTCAAAAAATTATGTCCAGAGAAAAGTGGATATTGAGGGGTAAAGCTCCATAGACCTCCATGCATTCTGCACTCGCCTGCGAGCGCCCTCAAGTGGAATCTGAGGAGGAACTGCAACCAGTCCAGAAACCGGAAGTAACCAGACAGTGCCAATTCTCTTCCTATTAGACATTCTCTGGTCTGGCCCAAGGGGGCAGGCGAATTCCCGGAAGTAGAAGAATCGACGTAGGCTGGAGGGACCACCTCTCTGCTAACTCCCATAGAAGCCCATTCATTCTAGGATTTTTTTTAAATACCATAACTTCATATAACATATATCCTGCGCCGATATTGTAGCTTCTGTGTAATCTACATAAACACTACAAAGGCAAAACAGACTCGACTACCTCGTCCGTAACGTTGGTTACCCGTAAGAGGAATGGTTAGCTTGTTCGGTTGGAGGGAAGCTAGCTTTGACGTAATCTCTCTTTCGCGCCGTAGTGTCCACCTTACTGTCTATGACGGTAACTCATAAGCAAAACCTAGCATACACGACCGTATGTTAAGGTAAAGCATTACAGAGGCAACCTAATAATAATAAAAAAAAGTAAACCTAATTTTTTAAAAAACGGCACTAATCATTTCAGAGGTTTTCGATGGATTGACCGTAGGTCAGAGAAGTGGAAAGAAGATCAGCTTCAAGGCTATAACTTTTTTGTTTTGTTTTAGCATGACTGTTTTTGAAGATGATCATGTGTGGTAGCTTCAACATTAACACGACTTGGTGAGGATGATATTAATAACAATACATAAATAAATGTTTAACTTTGATGACTTTGAAGGCGAAGGAAGTGTGAGAAGAATTTCTGTGTATCTATCATATGAGTTACAAGATTCAGTTCGATGGCTAAAGTCACGAAGTTAAGTGGGAGTCTGCGCAGTACTGGGGGGACCAACTAAAAAATCGTTCTATTTGACTCGGTGCCCTCCCATTGAAAACGACGGAGTCTGTTCGTCCATTTCTTTTACTGTCTATGGTCTGGCCTAGATCCATAGGCGTTCGTTTATTTCCGGGTGGGAGGGCACAGTTTTGAGGTTTAAAATCATTGGAATTCCTTTGAACCGCTTTGAACCAATCACTAACAACCGGCGTTTCGTCATACACGGGTGCATCTTATCAGCAAACAATCACACGTTTCATCTGCGTAACTCTCGCCAAAATGCATCATATAGTGTTTTGTGAATGTACCCAAGTCAAACTTTCATATAAATGCATAAGTACGTCCAAAGCGCCACTTTTAAGCTTGTATGCGTTGTCGTTTTCGGGTGAAATGACCTTTTGAATGGAATTCCTATAGGGCTACTACTTTTTTGATACAATCGCGTCAAAATCGCTATTTTTCAAATAGGCCTACTATGAAGGCTCGACACAACATGAAACTTTGATCGAAGTATCATCAGTGTCTCTACACATGAACTCGAGCATTGAGAACATTGTTGGTGTACACAGAGTTTACTAAAAGAGAGGTTTTGAACAACTCGCTTGTTTTTTTTCTACTCGCTGCCATCTTGCCATCTTGCAAGGAGTGAGTTGTCCAAAATCTTTCTTTTTAGTAAACTATGTGTACACGAACAATGTTCTTAATGCTCGAGTTCATATGTAGAGACACTGATGATGCTCCGATCAAAGTTTCAAGTTATGTCGAGCCTTCTTAGTGTTTGAAAAATAGCGATTTTGACCCGACCATGTAGCCTACTAAACTACAGTTTGACTCGGGTACATTCGTAGCCTTTAGTGACAAAATCTATGACTAAAGTTTAGCTGACGATATAACATCCTACTCCACTGTGACTTCGTTCATGACACTCCTGTTAATAGGCTAAACTATTATTTACATTTGCTCAAAGATTTCATAAGTATAAGTCATTTTCGCTCCCTACGTTGATGTATTCCAAGCGATCTGCTTCAGGGGCGGGGACGTAGTAATTGAAACACCATGCCTGGGTACGTAATCGCTCTCAGGGACGCCCACTGTTCGCTGGTTGGTCGGCTGCCCAACTGCCGAAGTAAACGAGCGTGAATCAACCTATTCCAGACGGAGTACTGTAGGGAATCATTCTGTTCTGCATTCAACACCATAATACCACAACAACTCATCTGCAAACTTGACAAACTGGGACTCAGTACCTACCTCTGCAACTGGCTACTGGACTTCCTCTGTCAGAGGCCCCAAGTAGTACGTGTTGGCAACAATACCTCAAGCAGCATCACACTGAGCACAGGGGCCCCCCAAGGCTGCGTGCTCAGTCCGCTGCTCTTCACCCTGCTGACGCATGACTGCACTGCAACCTACAGCAACAATCACATAGTGAAATTTGCTGACGACACAACTCTGGTGGGTCTCATCACCAAGGGCGACGAGACTCAATACAGGTTGGAGGTCGACCATCTGACCACGTGGTGCAGGGACAACAACCTCCTGCTGAACGTCAGCAAGACCAAAGAGATTGTTGTTGACTTCCGGAGAGGTCACACCCAACACCTGCCACTGACCATCGACGGTGCTGTGGTGGAGAGAGCGAGCAGCACCAAATTCCTGGGGGTGCACATCAGTGAAGACCTCTCCTGGACCACCAACACTGCATCACTGGCGAAGAGAGCTCAGCGCCGCCTGTACTTCCTGCGGAAACTCAGGCGAGCAAGTGCTCCACCAGCCATCATGACCACATTCTACCGAGGCACCATCGAGAGCATCCTCTCCAGCTGTATCGCTGTGTGGGGCGGAAGCTGCACTGAATACAACAGGAAAGCCCTGCAGCGCATAGTGAACACAGCTGGAAGGATTATTGGTGCTTCACTCCCCTCCCTGAAGGACATTTACACCACCCACCTCACCCGCAAGGCGACCAAAATTGTGAGTGATGCAAGTCACCCCGCTCACAATCTGTTTGATCTACTGCCCTCTGGGAAGAGGTACAGAAGCCTGCGCTCCCGCACTACCAGACTCACCAACAGCTTCATACACCAAGCCGTAAGGATGCTGAACTCTCTCCCTCCTCTCCCCCCTCCACCCTCAGCTACATAACATCCTGGACATTGGACCCAAAATGGCCGCCTGCACTACTCCACTTGCACACTTGCACACTTGCACACTTGTACACTTTACAACTGGTGTTGTTGTCCTGAAAACACAACACTTCTGCTGCTCTTACATAACTTGCACCACTATGCCACTTTCTTCTTACTTAGGTCAAACAGAACTACCCAAGCCTTTTATTGGCCTGAATTTGCACTAGTATTTTTATTGAACTGTCTATGCACAATTTCAACCACATTTTGCTGCTCTTATTTTTTTCATTATTATATGTGCCCTCTTATTTACTTATTTACTTACTTTTTTGTTTACTTGAATGTTATGTTTGTCTGTGGACCTAAATTGGTAAAATATGTCTTGTCTTCACCGTGGGATAGTGAGAAACGTAATTTCGATCTCTTTGTATGTCTGGAACATGTGAAGAAATTGACAATAAAGCTGACTTTGACTTTGACTTTGAAAAGAAATCGACCGGAAGTACGTAGACAAGCCAAGGCCAGGCTAATTGGAAGTGTCCATGTAAACCCCCCTATTATGCTGCCAGCTAGGCGGGGCCAAAACGGATGAGAAGTCTGTATTTTATGCAAATGCTGAGTGATGTGGCATGGCACCTGCCAATCCAAGTGAAGGGCGCGTGAAACTTAATTTGAAACTTAACGCTGAAAAATAATCCAAGATGGCGGAGCTCATTGACTACAGTATTTCTATATAAAGACATAATGAAGGAGTGGACCAGGGTTGGTACATCGGTAGAAAGAAAGGGGTGAAGGCAGGCAATGTTCTGAGGGGGGAAGAACACACTCTTAGTGAGGGATTTAATGTGGGGATCAAAACTGAGTGAGGGGTAATGCTATCTTGCTATCTTGTGGGTACCTGGGCAAGAGGTGCAACACATAGAATAGGTGTCCTTGACATTATGTCAAAAACAGTTTCTTCACATTATATTCCTATTTCTAGGTCATGTTTGAATGTTTTAAAACAAACAAACAAACTACATATAGTCCCTTGAAAATGCATGCAAGTTATAAAATGCATATAGACAAGTAGCCTATGTTCTTGTTGAAACAGTCTCAGCAAAAGCTTGCTTTGCCAATTTAAATTAGAAGCAGAATAGGTTTACCCAGCATAGGACAGCTAAGTCTAGCAGCCAGCAATATTTTATTAGAAGGGTTAACAAATGTCAGATAGACATTCCATTGTAACCCTAGCTTTAAGTAGCCTAATAATGTTTTTTTACACACACGGACGGTTGCGTAATATGAGTGGGTATTGAGCAAGTGCCTTTCTAAAACATTGAACACTTCACTTAATGTTTGATGAACAATAAACCTAATGGTTTTTTGTAGCAGGTTGGAGGTCTGTTTGAAGAAATCATGTAGCCCATACATTGGTGAAGATGTTAAAGGTAATCTTTATTAAATACATTTACATAATATAGAACATAGTGTCCACACAACTATCTGCTCATTGACAGTCCACACATCATACTGCACACACATACACACACAGACACACACTCTCTCACACACACACACACACAAACACACATTTGATTCACACAAGCTCACTGAGCCATTCAATACAAATATTTAGTTTATGCAATTGTTCTCATTCTAGTACATTTACAGAATCACACTAAATACACTAATTTAAAACAGTACATTAAAATTGTCATTGGCTGGCAGTAGAACACATAATGTAATATCTCTGTAAGAATCATTCACCAGTGGGGACTTACGCACTTAAGACTTATTGGTTAGTTGGTTACCACTGCCCCCCTTATGATGATGGTTGTTTTGACAACAAACAAGTGTCTACAGATACGGATCATATACATGTGCAACATTGACCTCTGTGGCATGCCAGTGAGACAGCTATAAAAAGTCAGTTAACACCATGGGGGAAGCTGTTCCCTCACGCTTGAGACAATGTATTTCAAGATAAATATTTTATTTACATGTTTATTTTTATATTTATTTGTTATTACACTGCAGCGGTGATATTAGTGTTAGCTTATCCTGTTCTAACACTCAAACTTCTCAATTTGAACAGAATTGCAATTCATCCGCAATTTTATTTAATTTCTCTAACTTTTCCTCAAATTCATATAATATATATATAATTCATATATAATTACATAACATTTAAAGTACAAATAGTAGACAATATATAAATATTCTATGCTTTAACTTTTGTATATGACTTTTAATGTGTGATGTTGATCTGTGGAGCCTGTTAAATGTTTTCAGTAATATAAAACATTATTCTATACACACCCCTATTTGATGTGCGTAAAATGGTATTTCTAAATCAGTCATTGTGTAAGTAGTATTAGTGACAAAGTCCATTCTTTGCCTCTCTTCTACTTTCTTCTGTCATGTCTGAGATAGAATATACAAGTCTGTGTTCGCCCCAAAGTTACCACCTTTTCATTTCTATCTCTTTTCACCTCTCCTACTTTGTCGTCCCACCTCACACCTGTGTTACCAGTGGCTCACGAAGGTACACATTGCCTCCCAGGAAGTCTTCACGCTGCCCGGCGCACAGTCCCGCCAGGAGTGTTCCGTTAAGAGGCCCGCAGATGCCCCTGTTCCCCGTGCCACCGCCCCCCTCCAGGGGTGCATAGTCACTCTCCCCCTCCATGCCCTCCCTGTCCATGTACTCCTCCTCCTGGTCGTGCTCCTCGTCCTCCCAGAGGGAGGTGCTGACGTGCGTGTACTCGTTGGTGTCCTCGCACTCCATCTCGCGGTGGTAGAAGTAGCTGAAGTTGGAAACGATGACGGGCACGGGCAGCGAGATGGTGAGCACACCGGCGATGGCACACATGGATCCCACCAGCTTGCCGCCGACCGTAATCGGGTACATGTCACCGTAGCCCACCGTCGTCATGGAGACCACGGCCCACCAGAAGGCCTCAGGGATGCTGGTGAAGGAGGTGTCCGGGCTGTCCACCTCGGCGAAGTAGACGGCACTGGAGAAGAGGATGACGCCGATGAAGAGGAAGAAGATGAGCAATGCCAGCTCGCGCAGGCTGGCCTTCAGCGTCTGGCCCAGGATCTGCAGGCCCTTAGAGTGGCGTGAGAGCTTGAAGATTCGGAAGACCCTCACCAGACGGATGACACGGATGATGGCCAGGGACATGGTGGGAGGCTGGCCCTTGGTGCTCACCAGCTCAGTGCCCAGCGTCACAAAGTAGGGAATGATGGCGAAGAAGTCGATGACATTCATCACGTCCTTGAAGAAGCTCATCTTGCTGGGCGAACAGATAAAGCGCATGATGAGCTCAAAGGAGAACCAGCAGATACATAGTGTCTCCACCACGAAGAAAGGGTCGTCAAAGGGCGTGCTGTCTGAAGGCACCGTGATGGTGGTGTTGGGGATGTGAGGGTGGGGTATCGTTCTGTGTTGCTAGGTAAAGAAGAGAAGAAACACAATAGGGGAATACTGTGTGACGATAGGGAGTCATGAGCACACAGCACTTCTGTTTGTTTTTAAAGTCATAACATTTAGTCTTGTAAGACAATTAATCTAGACTAACAGCCTTTCTAACAGAGTTAGTGAGAGAGTGATTTGACTCCACGATAAGTTCACAATTAAAGAAATGGGTGTAATTACATGCAGGGGCAGAAACAAGGCAGAGAAAGTTTAAGAGTGCCGAATGGCACCAGACAAATCAAAAGGAAAAGTGAAAATAAAAGAATGGAGTGGGTAAAAAAAGTGCAAGACTGTGTGTCTTCTCCAGCACTGAGCATGTGTCATGAACACATCACTCACTACTGGGCGGCTGCGACTTTCACAACATGTATCCTATACTATCATATCTCTCTCCTGCTCTGTTTTACACTCCCTCTCCTCTCTCTCTCTCTCTATCCATTTATCTGTCTGTCTTACTACTCACTAACTTATCTCTTCACTGTATTTTGAAATCAATGTGTTAGTCTATTTTTACACTCTTGGAAGAAAAACACCACAAGCTTGGCGTAAGTTTGTGGAACAGCACACGCCTTCGAGCTGCTGGAATTTAACACTTCATTTATACCGTAAGGCAGTGTTAGGCACCCCTCTAAAGCAGCAAGGGATGACTTGAAGTCAATCGGTTGTCACAACAGCCTATTGGGTAATAATCTGAGTACCCAGAAGTTTGCATCATGCTGGGTAAAGGTGCACTGCGATGACGCATGTGGAATATGTATGTATTTGTTTAATGTATGGTACAAAACATATATGCTCTGCACCTCTGCCTGAATATCATACACCTCAGATTATTAGTTATAAATATTATGATAAGTGTGGCAGTATGTGAAGGTTGTCTGAGGGGGGCATGGGAAAGCCCTTCTACCCTTAACTGCCCTCTGACTAGTGTGCGTTTTTATACATGAGATGGAGGACATCCCTCCCTTCTATTTCTTGCCAGAGACTACACATAAGTCCTTAATGGCGTGTTCCATTAAAAGATATGATGACTGAGAAATTGTTCCGCTCTTTGAGAATATCTATGTGCCTATGATATGTGGGTGCATTTATATACTATATTAAGGATAAGGAAACATAACACATCTAATAGTACAAATGATTAGTGTGTGTGAATTATGGTATTGTGTGAGTCTAAGAGCCTAAAAAGCTTTGAGAAGCAATAACTGGCAGAAGCAATTTTGAGAGGAATTTCCTCACCCACTTACAGGTCAGGGGGTTCTGTCACATTGGTGAGGTTCACAAACTGTGACCTGCAGCTTCTTTCTCTTTATCACCCCATAAAAGAGGGCTATGTCTAATAACAAACCATGTTTAAGTCAGCATTTGTACATTGACCTCATACTGTATAATTCACAAAATTTCTCAAAAATATGTCAAATTTGTGAATATGTATTTAGTGTGCATAAATATGAGCTTGTGTATATTAGTGTGTGCACATTCACGAAAGTGTATGCACTGTGATTATATTTACTGTCTGTACCTTGGAACGTGGTGTATGTTCTATGGTGTCATGCATGCGTACTCGCAAAAATCCAGAGACATCTTGTCAGCATGAGAGGTTAATATCATTTTGTGCCAGTCATCAAATAGGTGGTCTCAAAGACTCTTTCCATGCCTCTTTCAGCCCGTGAGTCAGTGTGTTTATTAATACAGGCTGCCGTTTATGTGTTGATGTGCTCCTAGGGTTGTCCTTCCTCTATATATAGTCTGCCTTAGATCTCGAAGGTGTAACTTAAGATCATGCCCCTGCTCCATACTTCATGCCTGCCCCCCTCTCTCTTTCACTCTTTTTCTCTGTCCCTCTCTCTCTCTCTCTCTCTCTCTCACTCTCTCTCTCACTCCCTCTCTCACTTACACACACAGAGTCACACTCCCGTATCATCGCCCACCGTCCCGACTGCTGCTTCCTTGGCAAGACGCCGAGATCATCAGAAGCCAGTGCAGTTGGACCGAGATTAAGAAACAAATTTAACATGTCTGAATGCTACCCACCTCCCTGTCTTGCGCCCCCTCTCTCTCCCGCCTCTCTTCCACGTGCTCACTCTTCACCCTGCCTTCTCTCAACATCATCTTGTTCTCTCCCTTTTCCGACTGTTTCCCCCCTTTTTTACCCCAGCGGGACTCCATTTACCCCGGTGTTTTTCTTTCTTGGCCCCCAACTGATCCACCTTCTCACCCTCCTCTCCTTTCCCTGCCATTCCTTCCCTCAATCTATGTGTATCAGATTTAACGACATGGCTAAAATAATCTCAGCATTAACCTGTCTCTCACTTTCCCTCTACCCTTCTCCATCTCTGTCTCTTTCTTGTCATTTTTTTCCATTCACTCTCTTCAGGTTCCCAGCAGCGCATGCACTTTGAACCCAGGCCTGGCCCCCTGACCTCTATGTTTGTCTGTCCTCCTCACCATGTGATGTGACATGATTAGCCCCCTATGGCTCACACTTAGGGAGGAGAAGTATGTGTGTGTGAGAGATTTTCTGTGTGTGTCTTTGTGTGTGTGTGTGTGTGTGTGTATATGTGTGTGATCACTATAGCCCTTGTGTTTGTTTGTTCACTCAGTGTTAATGTGCCACATCTTGTAATTCACATTCACCAACTGTCATCAGCTATTGATAATGTGCAGTTAAGTGCTTCATTGCTTCTGCTGTCACATCAAACTTATTCTTGGTCACCCTTTGGCACTTGTCCCATGTGTTCCTCCCTCATTGTTCACTCCTGTCTGATTCCCCTTGATATCTTACCTTTCCTCACCTATATCCTCTTGGCTGCTGTCTTACTCTTGGATGAACAATGCACCCTTTCACCTCTCTTCTCTGCAGAACTTCTTTGCAGGCCCCCCCACCACCACCACCACCACCTACAAAGACACACACACACTCTCACTTCCCAGCGTCTCACCTCTCTCCGTTCCTTCTCCTGTCTGAAGTCAGGCAGTGTCTCCAGGCAGAAGATGAGGATGGACACCACGATGACCATGACGCTGATGATGGCGATGATGCGAGCACCGCTCGACGACTCCGGGTGCTCAAAGAGCATCCACAGCTTGCGCTGGACCTCGTTGTCGGGCAGCGGGCGCGGCACCTCCTTGGGGAAGCCCTCGTCCTCCTTGAAGCGTGTCACGATCTCCTCGCCCAGCTCGTAGAAGCGCAGCTCCTCCATAAAGACGTCCAGGGGCACGTTGGCAGGCCGACGGAGGCGGCCGCCTGACTGGTAGAAGTAGAGGATGGCGTCGAAACAGACGCGGCTGCGGTCCAGGAAGAGCTCATTCCGCAGCGGGTCGAAGTAACGCAGGCGTCGGCGCGGGTCGCCCAGGAGAGAGTCGGGGAACTGCGCCAGCGTGCGCAGCTGCGTCTCGTAGCGCATGCCCGACACGTTGATGGCCAGGCGCTCGGTCAGCGCCCAGCCTCCGCGCCACAGCGAGCCTGAGCGCCGGCTCTCGCGTTTGCCCTCCTTCTCTTTATCGGACAGGCTCAGCTGCTCTTCCTTCTCGCCCTTCTCGGCCTTGTTGCGCTGCTCCTTGCTTTTCTTATCACTCTCGTCCATGCTGATGAAGAGCTTCTTGCCATCCTCTCCTGTCCCCCCTTCATCGCCGTCTTGGTTATGATTGTCCATTGTCCAAGTAGTGACTCGCTATGCTGGTCTCAGTCTGAAAGAGTTTGAAACAGGAGTTGACTGAAAAATACTAAATAAATTACCAACAAATAAGTGCAGAAGTGCAAAAGGTGTATAAAAAAAAACAAGAAAAAATTGACTATACTGTCCTGTCAAAGAAAAGTTATTTCAATGTACAAAACACAATATATTAGTGGATGTATAATTATCAAGGTCAAGGTCAAATGCAATACAGTTACAATATTATTCAAGTCTCTGGTCATAAACAAAATATATTAGTAATCAGAAAAACTTATAAAAATGAGCACAACTGAATTTGAACCATATTGTTACATTAGATCTCAATCTAAAATTTACATAGCAGCCCATTTTTAAATGTAATTTAATTGTAAATGTAAAATGTAATTGTTTTTAATGTTAACATTAATGTAGTCTTAATTCTTAAAAAGATTTGACATTCCAAAATTAATGTCAGTCAGCACCCTTTCCCGCTATTAGAACCAAGTACAGGCTATAACTCAAAACTGCTGACTCCATATCACAGTGGTTACAAATTAGAAGTTTAAAATATTTAACTTTTTTATATTCAGTACCTCATCATCACAATAAACAATATTTAAAGTATCAATCTCACTCACAATCCATCATGCCAAGTTAAACTAATCAAACAAGTTATTAATATTAGTAGTAGAGCAAGCTTACACCAGCACAGGAGAGTAAGGGTTGTAAGTAGACAAGTGCATGTGTGTGTGTGTGTGTGTGTGTGTGTGTGTGTGTGTATGTGTGTGTGTGTGTGTGTGTGTGTGTGTGTGTGCCTGCGTGTGTGCGTTCTTGTGTGCTTATGTTTGTGTGTCTATGTGAGAGAGAGAATGTCTGGCTGGCTGGGTGTGCATGTGTGCGTGCATGTCTCTTTATGTGTGTGTGTGTGTGTGTGCGTGTGTGTGTCAGTTTATTTTGTCTAACTCACCCTTGCCAGATTCAGACTAATCACAGCCGGGACAGTTGCTACGCCTTGACTCCCTGCACAACACCATGTGGCATCTGCACCCACCTTACACAGTCTGGGTTTGAGTCAGTCAGTCTGTCACTCTGTGTGTGTCACTGTCTCTGTCTTCCCCTTACTGTCCATGGGGGGGCCTTCTGCTCCTCCTGCGCCTCTCTCTCTGTCTCTCTCCAATCTTTTTTCCCTCTCTGCCTCTCTTTCTCACTACTACCCCACTTTAGGATCTCTCTGTGGCTTTTTTCTAAGCCTCTCCTACTCCTCCATGGGGATTCAGGGGTGTGTTGATCTTACAGCCTGGGGCGGTCCAGTTAGGATAGTTAAACTTGTTTGTGGGTCACTGTCTTCAGTCTCTCCTCTCTCTCGCTCTCATGCTCACACAGTCCCTGTGAGAATGCTGTCATGTCGAAATTCAATCCTGACCCCATCAGCACCCCCTCAAGCCTCCTCACAACCTTCTTCGTTGCCCCCCACTCAAATGTCACTGCCTCTGCTCACAACAAGACCAACAGACCTACACACACTTACACTCGCACACACGTTGTTGAAATAATGCTCACACCTGCCATACTTTGGCAGGTGTGCGTGTGTGTCTTGTTGGAGTTGCATATAACATGTTTTCCTTCAGGAACCCAGGAGGTGTCACTGCAATTTTTTTTATATGTCGAAAGAATGTGCACTTGTGTTACTGAACTGTGAGCTCATTTTCCTAAATTGTGTGCTCATTTTGCTAAATCGTGCACTCGTTTTACTCAATTTTGTTAAACAAGCACACAATTTACTAAAATTAGTGCACAATTTAGCAAAATGAGCAAACAATTTATACCAAAATTAGTATATGAGATAATGAGGGTAGCCTACAATTGAGCTTAAAACAAGCGCACATTTTCTCGAAACAAAATCTCTCAATGAGGCCCTCCCGGGGTCCAAATCCAGTTGACAAATATCATTGTTAACTGTAACTTAAAATGTTCAGACCATTTTTAGGCCAGTCTAGACTGTTATTAAGCTATACTGTATTACAAATTATGCATGAGACTTAAGACCAAATAGTTTTTTTTTAGTGGTTGAGAAAGGGAACATTTTTATTTTTAGCCTCCAGTTACACAAGTTATATAGGCCGACTAGAGAAAATGTAAAATATATACAACCCCTTGCAAAAATTATGGAATCACCACTCTTGGAGGATGTTCATTCAGCTGTTTTATTTTTTAGGGAAAAAAAGACAAATCACAGATGTGCCTCAAAAATATTTTTCTGTAACAGATGAACATTCTGGCTTTGTTAAACATAGCTGCAAGAAAACTCAAATGACTCAATCCTGAGGAAAAAAATCCTGAGGAATTCACTCCACCTGAGGGGAAAAAATATGATACATATATATATATAAATATGAGTAATATATAAATTATCACAAATCTAAAACATCATAATCAGTACTTTGTTGCTCCTCCTCTGGCTTTTCTTACCGCTTGAATTCTCTGAGGCATAGACTTCATGTAGAACAGTATTCTTCGTCAATTAGGTTTCAACTTTGACATATTACTGTTAACTGTAACTTAACAGATCAGCTTTACAGGATGGTGTCTTTTCTTCAATTTGCATGCACCATACATTTTTAATGGGATTGAGATCCAGACTGTTTGCTGCCTTGTCATTGACATATCTTTCCTGAAGAAAGGTTTTAACATTCTTTGCTCTATGGCAAGATACATTATCATCCAGGAAAATTACTTCCTTATTACCAAAATCCTGTCGGCTGATGGATGACAAAAGAGTCAAACTGTCTTGTTTTCTTCAGTCATTTTTATATTTTTCATTTCCATTCTGTTACAGTGGGCTAAAGCAATTATGGATTGTGGATAATTGGATGAGGGTGATATTCAGAGATGAATCACAAATTTGCATAGGGCAAGGAGATTATGCTGAAACTTTTGTTTGGTGCCATTCCAATGAAAAATACAAAGATGACTGCTTGAAGAAAACAAGAAAATTTCCACAGTCACTGATGATATGGGGTTGCATGTAAATTACCAGATGAGATGACATTCATTACGTCTGCAGTAAATACACAAGTATACGTTGAAATGTGGACACTTTTGTCATTCCATTAATTGGAAGACATGTTGGTGATAATTTCATTTTCCAGGATGATGTTTTATCTTGCCATAGATAGAGCAAAGAGTGTTAAAACCATTCTTAAAAAATGACATATCAAGTCAATAGCATGGGCAGTAGCCTATAAAGTCTGAATCTGGAAATTGATGGTGGAAACTGAAGAAAATAGTGCATGACAAGGCTCCATCCTGCAAAGCTGATCTGTCAACTGCCATTCGACAAAGTTGGAATCTGATTCATCAAGAATATCTACATTTGTGATTCCATATTTTTTTCCTCAAGATTGAGTGATTCCATATTATTCCCTCCACATGATCTGAAAAATAACTTGCCTGAAATTACTAGGCTACAATTTTTGTTTTGTTTTTATTTTTGTTAACCCAGTGATTCCATATTTTTTGCCAGAGATAGGCTACCATCGCGCGGCCATCGATGCTCATGACGTAATGAGACTTTATTGAAAACGAAAGTAGGGCCTACTACAGTAACCAATCGTCAAGACGTCTGAAGTTCACCCACATTTGTTGACCAGTCCAGAATCCTGAATATCCATGTGGTTTATCTGCGGGAAACACCAGGCTACACGCATGGACCATATTTTTCAATTAAAATCAACTACATTCCCCACAACACCCTGTGGTGCGGTTTGTGGCCAATCTCATGACTATAGGGAACTTCGAGCTCGTGCACAAGTGCCAAAATCAGGTGATTCAAAAATGAAAAGCAGTGTTGTCATCCCAGGACATCGAACGATAGGCAATTGCCGTTATACTCCGAGATAATCAGGGGTCACACGCTATAGACCGTATTTTGAGCTTGGAAAGGATCTTGCTACGGACTTTTACTGTGTTCTTAGGTAACGAAAGTGTAGCATAATATTGCGAGGATGGCCACCACTGCTCTGCGTTATTGTGACAAAGTTGCCATCGTTACAGGAGGCTCAAGAGGGATTGGAAGAGGGATTGTTAAAGTTTTCGGTATGACTGCCTTTCCCACTGTTCAAGACAACGGACTCTGAATTTTGTTAAAACTGCCATTAAATACAACCCTTTACTGTATGCCTCTTCAGTGGAAAACGGAGCCAAGGTTGTTTTCTGTGCCAAGGAGGAGGGTATGTGTCATTCAGCACAAATTAACATACTTTTAGACCAGGGGTGTCAAACTCATATCAGGCACTCGGCCGGATTTGTTGGAATGAGACCTCATGGGGGCCATCATTGTCATGGTCATTTTCATTTCTCTGCATTTGTATTAGAGTGTTGTTTGATGATATAGGCTACTCCTTAACTATACCCACTCATGAGCAAACAAGTACAAATAATTGACTCGTCATATCCTGCTCTTTCTCTCTTGCAACACCCTACTTCCATGTCAGTTTTTTGGCCTCTTCCTTCCTGAGGATGATTTGTAGGTTTAATCAAAGTCCTTTTAGGCAAGTCCCTCCACTCGGCGGCCATATACCAACGTTTTATGGGCACTCATCGGGCACAGTCTTTGGGTCGAACTGCGCGTGCGCAAGGCTTCACGACACCAATCTTGCTCCAGCGGCGAGATCACAACACATGATTGGCACGATGTCTTCACAACACACCATATGATTGGCTCAATGTATTCACATGTCGACGTTTTGCCGAGGAAGGGGTGGGATATGTGTAGACAACGGCCATATTGGCGTTATCTAGCCCCATGCATTTCTATGGAGTGCTGTGTCTCCTCATTAGAAAGTCTGGTTTAATCAATTTATCACAGAAATTGCTTATTACAAATCCAGAGAGTTCAAGCCCTATGTCTTGAGGGATTCATGCCAAAAACTAAAATAAAAAATTAGATCATACTCAAACTGGAAATGAGTTGTTTTGCAGTATGCTGGGCTTATTCTAATAGGCCTAATCAAGGAAATAATTACTGTTTTCTTTCTCCAGCTGGCAGTGAAGGAAAGGCCCTGGAGGCTGAATTAATCAAGAAAGGACCTGGAACTTGCCTATTTGTATCCTGTGATATGTCAAAGGAGGATGACATTAAGGTGCTCTATCATAAAATGTTTCCTCAGTGTAGTGTAAAAGATTGTCTAAATTTAAACAAAGTTAATCTGACTAGACCTCTATTTTGTCATCATATTGTGGTGACCAATGAACTGAGTCAATGAGGAGACCCAAGGTCTATCTAGGACAAAGGAGCAGGACGGAGCACACAAAGCTTTTCAGTGATTTTTATTAGTGCAAACCAACTAAACCGGTTTTGTTGGCAATAAGTAACATACTATTTCTTTGGTCAGTAAATAGTAGCACGTGACACAACGTACCGTAGGCTACTTTTGATCAGAGGACAATTTGATTATTTCAGGTCCCATGCACTGATAGCTTTCTTTTTTTGCTACTGATTTCTCAAACTCTTCTCTTGCAGCATTTGATTGCAGAAACTGTTAAACACTTTGGGCAGATAGACTGTTTGGTGAACAATGCAGGATGGCGTGAGTAGCTTCCTGTTAGTTGCTGTCTCCATCTAGTGTTTGACTTGGCGAACTGGTTACTGTGCACACATCAAACAGGAACCTCCTCTTTATACTAGTTTACACATTAAATAATGCCACATCTATCATTTTATGGATTCTTCCTCAACATTATTGTACCTCGGACATTATGCTGGTTTAACTATTTTAAGTATTAAGTATTTTAAGGTTCCATCTGAAGCCTTGGGTCCAAGTTATTCATTTCCTATATAAGATGGTTTCCTTGTTTATGCTCTCAAAGCAGAAACTGAGCACAAACAGACATACTTGATAAGCCTATTAGTTCTAACCACCTAACATCCTAATTGTACCCATTGCTATGTATGTCTAGTTACTGTCCTCTCATTTCTCTCCATCTCTTACTCTAATCTCTTTTTGTCTTCCCCAGACCCTCCACACAAGCCCACAGATGACACCACAGCAGATGAGTTCAGAGACCTTCTCAACTTAAATCTCATTGGTTACTTCCTGGCTTCCAAGGTAAACAATCAACCCACACTCTCCATATTGGTATAACTATTTCTTCTATTTCTACTCTGAGAAAACTATACATTGAGCATGAATTATACCTCAGTGTAGAGGATGCATTTAACAAGTACTTAACAGACAAAAAGCTAGTGTTGTGAGTGTGCTAGTGAGCTAGTTTTTGGGAAGTAAAACCTTGGTTGCTTGTTGGATGGGGATAGCTAAATTGTCATGAAGCAGTTAATTTTAACATTTATCAGAGTTGTCATCCTGTAATGCTTCCAGTCTAGTTGTCCATATGAAACATGAAAACTTGATAACTATAATTTATGTAATTACCTTGATATGGAAAGGACAACGCATTGGTACAATAAATGACAGTAAAACAGTTTCCCCATTTGGGTTAACCTTGTTGAATGTTGCTAGATTGGTCTGAATACTTGAAGTGTTTCGGTAAAGCTTCAAAAATGGTCGTGTCTGGGCTTGTGTGAGACCATGCTATTTGGCAGCAATAGTAACACTTTGCTCTGCAGTATGCTCTGCCCTTCCTACGACAAAGGCAAGGCAACATCATAAACGTGGCGAGCCTAGTGGCCTCCATTGGACAGAAGCATGCGGTACCTTATGTAGCCACCAAGGTGAGTTCATCTGTAGTGTATAGGACCAGACATTCCTGACCTGTAGCTTTTGTGTGACCTGACTTATCTCATCCACCAGGGGGCAGTCTTATATAAGTATATAGTATATACTTATACTTATATATGTTGCTTCCAGAAATTCCTGACCTTCTGTAGCTTTAGTGTGACCTGACTTAACTCATTCACCAGGGGGCAGTCTTAGCCATGACTAAAGCCATGGCTGTTGATGAGAGCCGCTACCATGTCCGAGTCAACTGGTAAATATAACATCCATCTGTTACAAGGATACAAGGAAGTTTATTGTCACATGCATATAGTTACTGGAAGTAAGAAATGCAGTGAAATTATGTCTGGTGTCAGCCTATTTGTGCATTAATTGGGGGGGGGGGGGGGGGGGGTAAAGAGTGCAGTAGAAGAGGGGTTTAGTATATTAAGTGGCAAGGGCTGCATAAAAAAGGTGGGGGAGGATTGGGATTGGGTGGGGGGCACCAACAAGGAGCACCCAAGACTTGTCTTTGGCCAGTCCTTGTGTTTGTCTCCCTCTTTGTCTCCCTCTTTCCATCATTTGTCTCCCTCCCCAATGTGCAGACCACAGCACACATACAAATATCAACTTATTTACTTACTGTACGGTAATTTTGATCCGTTTATAAAAGTTGCAAAATAAGTAGTCCTAAAACCGCAACATTGGCCAGTCTTTCTCTCTCTCTTTCTTTCTTTCTTTCTTTCTTTCTTTCTTTCTCTTTCTATCTATCTTTCTCTGTCTCTCTCTCTCTCTCTTTCTCTCTCTCTCTCTCTCTCTCTCGATCTCTTTCTCTCTATGTTTCTATTTACTAACTCATTATCTCTTCGCCTGCTCTCCCCATTATTCTTCCTTGACATTTGTTTATTTTTTCTATAGCATCTCTCCTGGTAACGTGATGACTCCTTTGTGGGGGGAGCTTGCTGCCAAGACAGAGGATGCAGCGCGTACTATTAAAGAAGGAGAGAATGCACAGGTAAGACAAGAATCAAACTAAATAGCCATCCACAACAGGAAAACATTTTCCTTGCCCCTGAAACACTGAAAACAATTGGCATTACCTTAGTGACGATGTCACCGTTAACAAATGAAGTAAAAGATCTATCATTTAAACTCTCCCTGGTTTCACAGACATGATTGTTGCCAGACATAGAAATGACCAAACGACATGGTTTTGACCTTGATAATAATAGCTTTATATCCTCAGGAGTCCCACTGTTTCCATGGATTTTTGGCCTTATTCATTTTTGTGTTGCCTTGTAATCACTAACAGCTCTTGGGTCGGATGGGGACAGAGGCTGAGAGTGGACTGGCTGCCCTGTTCTTGGCTGCAGATGCTACTTTCTGCACGGGGATCGACTTGCCTCTCAGTGGGGGGGCTGAGCTTAACTATGGCTTCAAGAGTCAGCTGGCCCACCCATAAGTGGCTATATACAGCTCTTCACCCAAAACCTGCAGCCTCTGCTTCAGGTCACAGTTAATATGGTCTTTACTGACATGTTGACTGTTTTATTTAGTTTTATTTACACTCAGGGAATAAGAAGTGTAAGTGATGACACAGCCCGTATGCCTGCTTAAGCACACTGTGATTGCCATGTCATGATTCCACTGTGATTCTATTCTTGTCTGGATGTAGAATGGGAGGGAAATGGTTAACTGATGATCATTACAGCTTATATTGTACACAATTAATATCTAACAATTAATTCCTTTTAATGTTGTCTACTATCAATTTTTAAATCTTGTTTTAATACTTGTTACATTTAATTCTAGTTGGAATTATGCACTATGCACTCATAGTCTGTTGTATTAATTATATTAATAAAAAAGGCACAGGTCTGCTGTGTTCCCTGGATGTTCATTTCGTCATGAGAATTTGAAATGTTTGTAAGATGCAGCAAGTTAGCATTTTCTCTGCATCTTCTCTGCATCGCTGTTAGCCTAGTTAGACCAATTCTCATATCTCAGTTCAGATGCCAATTGGTCCTGGGAATCACTTCCAGCTGCCAATAAAGTATATTTTTGGCTGAAGTAGCTAGCCTAGCATCAGCCATTGAAATGAATAGGGGTGGTACTTCCTCCCTTTCTGCAGTAATATATCATACCGCCATGAACCATCCCAAAGATTCTATAGTTATAGTTTAGTACTTTATCAACCATCTCTGACCATACTTTTCTGTCTGTCATATAAAGCCCGCTCAATGGCGGATTTAAGCAGTTGTGATTGGTTCCTGGGTTTGTGGTCATTCAGAGCCACACCAGACTTGCTTGCATAGTCATCTGGGTAAGTTACATCACTATGACATTTTTATCTTACCTTAAGCATAGATGCCACCACTGGTGTTTGCTCAGTAATGGTCACAGCATTTACAAAACAATATTCACAGATTCCTGTGACGCTCTACCTCATAAAGAGTAAGCTTTTGTCCTCAAGTGAACTGCCAGATGCCTGACAGAGTTATTGTATCCAGATGTCAGTGTGGATGCTCTCCAAGGTACTAGGCACAAATTTAACCCTGTGGAAGCCAGACCTAAATGAAATGAGTGTGGGGCTGAAATTCCTTACTCTTAATTAATATTAATATATTTATTATATTAATTACATTTATCCTAGGCTACTATCATAAACGATATGTCTACTACTACAGTCAAACAGAAAGTAGGCCAATTTATTTTAAAATGGTAGGCTATATTGTTCAGAGTGACTTATAAAGTCGTGGCAATATATATATTTTTAATATTTTTTTTTCTATCAACCAATCAAAAAATCATATAGCAACAACTCCCCACCCTGCATCCAATAGGAGTGAGGTGTATTATTTTTTTATGAACTTGTTTAACCTCCGTTTGTTTGGCCTTAACCCAGACTCCCCGCTCATCCAATCACATTTTGGACAATGGTCACGCCTACCACAAGGGTTTCTTTTTAACCCGTTATGACCTGTTTCATTATTAGTGCTTGTGTTTAAATAACGCTAACAATCGAGAATCAAGCCTTGGTCAAAGAGAGTTCATTTAACGAATACTATAAATTAAGCCTAGCCTATGTCAAGTCCTCCATTGTATAGCCATTTCCCTCAAAATATCATTGAGGGTTACATCAGGATTATCAAACATAGGAAAATAAATACAAATTTGAGTACAGGGGTATGAAGGGGGTTATTATATTTATTTATTTAATCAGACGTGAAAATTAAGCTAAACTAGGATGAACAGGATCAATTTATCCTCTCCCATAGTGTTTACAAAAAGAGCGAATGTCGTCACTCTCGCCATCCAATCCGGAACTTGAAGTGTGTCATGTAATAGAACTTGTTTCCACTCGGACACTTTTTCCATTCATTACTTAGCGGCAATGGCAGCACTGAGGAAGGTGAGTCCAAAGAGCACTGTTTATCTCTGTAATTAGCGTCTATGTCAATAATTTACAGCGCAGTTGAATTTGCCTGAGTCAGGGAAGATGACCTGTAAATATTAGCTTTTATAATTGCTTTTGTAAGCTTTTCTGCGGCCTAACCTTTCTTAACATTAGCCAGTTAGCTGAACAAGCAAAACTGTTCTTACTTAACTTGCCAGTAAAGTTGGCAATACATGTACTAAGAAAAAAGTTCATTGGTACATACGTAGAACATAGATACGCGATATTAACAGCAGTATTCGACCAGTAAGACGTGAATTATGTTGAAAATATTGCAAAGTTGTAGTAAGAATTTGTAGCTTTGCACTCAAATAATTCGCCCGAGGCAATCGGCACCAGGAAATGGCTTTGGTTGCTACTAAGAACGGCGGCATAATGGATTATTAACCTAATCAAAAATATGAAATAAAAAAAATATATGTTCTGTTAAGATCTCAGTTGGATCACTTATTTGTAGCGTGCCAATATCGGAAAATCAAAAATACGCCGGACCACTTTTCCAGATAACGAGACACGGTTCACCTTGCCAAGTGGATGTGGCCAGTTTGTGAAGACAGTGTACAGTTAGCATTTTCTATTTAAAGCACCAGACACGAGCTCAGCTGCCCGATAGACATTCTGACAAAGCGCAGGTATTGCCTCATGCTGTCACGCTCGCCTAGCAGTTATGTCTGTGTAGGTCTGTAACGTATGCTTGCATGCAACATTTCACCTTATCAGAATGCATAGGCTCCAACCAAGTGTCTGCCTTTGAACAGATCCTTGCTCTCACTGGAAGCTTAAGGGCATAATTCACAGGAATGTGGTATTCACTTCCTAAGAAAATGCTACCTGTAAAAATCATATTTCTATAATGTTTAAATTTCTGTCAGCAAGAATACCACAAACTACCCGGCCAATTTTCATGAAACACGGTGGAGGCCAATACAGAACCCCCAAAAATGCAAGGTGGGACATTTGGCCAAGCCGGGGCTGTAAATATGCACTCCGTACTCTTTCGGTCTGATGTGTTCCTTGTTGCCTAGGCACTCCATGGACGCTTCATTCAGCCCCTCCCCTTTTGCTTGGGGTCCTTGCGGTTTGCCAGCTCCTCTTTCAAGGTAAGTTATTTAGGTTATTTAAAAACTACTTTTTATGTTTGTGTGTTGAGTGATGGGCCTGTATTCCTTATTCCCACTAGTCTTTGCTCTATTCCTGAAGCTAGTGAAAAAGCGGAATGTTGATCTGACTGGTTTATGATACTGGTACATGACTAGACGTGTAATTTCTACAGTACAGACAGTTATGATATGTCCTTGTGACCCACATATTACTTTCCCTTCTGTCTTTGTTATGTTTATGTTGTGTTCTTCTCCTGAATTGTTCCCAGACTTTTCTTCCTCTTGGCTCTCTGCTCTCCCCATCTACCAGATTGGATATAATTCACTTTCATCTAATTAAAGCACTAAACTGGCATGACATTGATTTAATTTTTTTTCCCCGAATGTATGTGAAATCAATAATAATCGACAGAAATGTTTTTGTTTGTTGGCACACTTCTGCTTCTCTTTCTCTCTTCCTCTCTCGCTCGCTCCCTCCCTCCCTTCGTGCCTGTGTTTGTCCTCGGCTCGGCTGGCCACTAATAGGCCTCCGACCTCACCATCGAGAGGAACCCCTCGCTGAAGCCCAAACCCGACCCCTCAAAGCTGCTGTTTGGCAAGCAGTTCTCCGACCACATGCTGACCATCTACTGGACAGAGAAGGACGGGTGGCAGGTGCCGCAAATCAAGCCCTTCCAAAACCTCTCCCTCCATCCAGCAGCCTCTGCTTTGCACTACTCCATAGAGGTGAGAATAGGGCAGGCCCAGCCTCTGACACCTCCTGGACCAGCGTTGACGCGGAAACAGGTTTTACACATACAGTACAGCACCTGATGGGCTCTGTTCTTGATTTTAACAAGTGATTCGTCATTTCCTCTTGACATGAAGTGCAGTCTATGGGCTGTACTCGGTAAAATAAAAAGCTAATTAAGGGATGCATTGTAGGCATAACTAAGGGATGCAATAACGTTGCATCATTGTCAACATGTAAACTAAATGTAACGTTTCATTGTGAATCAAATTATTTGAAAAGTGTTGAAAATCAATCCATATGTTTCATTAGGGCTACTAGGCTATTTGTTTTGCCTTACTCTTTATTCATTTAGGCTATTTATTCATCATCTTCCGTCCATTGCACTACTTGTGTACTGTACGCATTCTCAGACCTGTCACCTGTCACTCATCATCGTAGGGGAGGTGTTTGGAGTCATTTCCGCGTTACAATCTTCAGCCAATCAAGGTGGTCACTTCACTCAAGCTCGTTCATGAATAATGACGTCATCCATAGCAATGAAGACTCACTCTTATTTTAGGAGTTGTCATTTTTCCTTTCTAAGAGTAGGTCTGAAAGGCTTTGTGAATAGAACCCCCTAGCTAAAATCTTTTACTGCGATTTAGGAGTACTGGTACTCCTAGTGGTAAGATAAAATGCTTTGTGAATTTGGGCCCTGATGAGCTAGATAAAATGACAAAAGCCTTAGTAGTCTATAGTAAGTTGATTCCAGCTGTATTGAGTACCCCTACAAAACTACCAGTTGTCTCATGGAAAAATGACCCGACTAAATGGCTGAATATTCTGTGTGGTTTTTGACATCCGTTGTCCATGTTAGTCTACATAATTTTCCTTAAGTCTCTATCCTGTCATCAAACATTAAAAAAGCACTATAGGCTACATTATGTAAGCGGCATAACTGTAATTCTGACATGCCTACATTTTTTTCAGTATTAAAATTTCTTAAAGGAGAATTCCGGTGTGATATTGACCTAAAGTGTATTGAAACATGATACCGAGTGTGAACGTATGTCTCATCGCCCATCTCGGCTTGTCCCCTGCACTCCAAAATCTGGCGCTAGTTAGCCGATGCTACCAACAGCTTGCTTCGGCATCGGGCTAGCCATGCAAATAAATCACTGTTTTACACCCATTTACGAGGCTCAATGTATCTCCACACTTCATTGGTAGAATTCCGAGGGCCCTGACATTTAAAACGAGACATTGAGAACTTTGAAAAAGCACTGGTAGTTTACTTACAAGACGATTTATACAGACAGTATCTTCACGAAGTTTAGCGTTTGCAGCCATCTTGAATTTAGTCACGATAAGTCGAGCAACTAGTAAGAATGAACAGGTATGATAAGGGATCAGATTCCAAAAATAATTCAGTGGAAATGCATGGATTCCAGTTTCTTCCAGTAGCAGCAACTGGAATCCATGCATTTCCACTGAATTATTTTTGTTCTCAATGTCTCGTTTTAAATGTCAGGGCCCTCGGAAGTCTACCAATGAAGTGTGGAGATACGTTGAGCCTCGTAAATGGGTGTAAAACAGTGATTTATTTGCATGGCTAGCCCGATGCCGAAGCACCACTATTGAAAAAGCTGTTGGTAGCATTGGCTAACTAGCGCCAGATTTTGGAGTGCAGGGGACAAGCCGAGATGGGCTATGAGACATACGTTCACACTCGGTATCATGTTTCAATACACTTTAGGTCAATATCACACCGGAATTCTCCTTTAAGTCATATTGCACAGAAATCTTGTCAGAACGAAAAAAAATAACGGTATTAACCGGTTACCATTATTTTAGATAAATGATTCTGTTTCAGAACATAAAGAAATTTAACGTTTCTGGTTTCGTTTCTGTTCCTAACAAAACATCAAAAGTTTCTGGTTTTCGTTCCGTTGACCGGTTCAAAGCCTTGCTCTTGACTACATGAACTAAGAAAAGTTAAACACTTAGGCTGTTTGATGTGTAACAAAGTGTCTGTGTGTGTGTCTGTGTCTCTCTCCGTCTCCCACAGCTGTTTGAGGGCATGAAGGCATTCCGTGGAGTGGACAACCACATCCGTCTGTTCAGGCCCATGCACAATATGGATCGCATGCACCGCAGTGCAGACAGGTGCTGCCTACCGGTGAGTTAAATGCGACGCGACACACCCATATAGACACACACACAAACACCTGCTCCCTCAACTGTCTTGCATTCCTCAGTGATTTTGGACAACTGTCTTAACACTCTCACACACTCATCTCAATACTCAGTCACCCTCTACCTTTATAATATCTGTCTTGGCACCCTCTGCCTTTATAAATATAAGTTCACTTTATTTATTTCATTTAAATTTCCTTTCTGTCCTTGTTTAGCTCTTTGATAAAGCGGAGTTGCTGGAGTGTATTAGGAAACTGGTGGAGGTGGATCAGGAGTGGGTGCCCTACTCCACAGATGCCAGTCTGTACATCAGGCCCACATTCATTGGGATTGAGGTAGGTATTGCAGCCAAGGATCACACTCTAAATACCAAGGCAGGAAAAATCGCAACGCATCGCTTGGACCATAATAATTCGATCATTTAAAATGGAGTTCTGTCTTGTTGCTTAGTGATGTTAAATACTAATTTCTGTACAAAGAAAAGAAGCATCCTACCCCTATAATAAAGATATTGACTGCTTTGATTAGTGAGAATGTCTGAAGCATTGCAAGGATACATCAAACTGACATTGATGGGCCTCACATTACGTTCTGAAAGTTGAACCTTTGTCGCTAGCGAAATGCTAGTGGTGCCAATCGTTCTGCTGCTGAACAAAAGCAAACAATAGTAAATCTCCCTCTTGCCTCTGGCCAGTGTGGTCCATGCCAGTCAACTACAGGCTAATTTACACTTGTAAGAGTGAACACTGCATTTGCATTTCTCTTTGACATTCAATACCACTTGCAAAGCCAGTCACAAAGCTTGTTGTTGTTAGCTTGTCCTCTCCTTGTATCTGGAATGTATTTCTAACCCAACCTTCCTCTTCGCACTGAACTTACTCCAAATATCTCTCTCTCTCTCTCTCTCTCTCTCTCTCTCTCTCTCTCTCTCTCTCTCTCTCTCTCTCTCTCAGCCTTCGCTGGGTGTGTCGCGAGCTGGCCATGCGCTCATCTTCGTCATCATCGGCCCCGTTGGGCCCTACTTCACCACAGGAGCCTTCAACCCCGTCTCTCTGCTGGCCGACCCGGCCTACGTCCGGGCCTGCAGGGGTGGAGTGGGGGCCTACAAAATGGGAGGGTGAGTAAGGAAGTACAGACGCAGACACTTAAGACCCATGCAAAGCCATTAGCTATGACTAAAACAAGTACAGTGCTATTACATTAGGTTCAGAATTTTCTTCTTTTCTGTCGAGTTCAGTTTTCACTTGGCAAGCACTCCCTCCAATGACTTGTCACCATCACAGAGTTGACTATGAATAGAATGATTGAGGTGTTTGCTCCAGGAAGTCAAATTCCAGAAAACAACCTAAGAACACTGGGCCTTTATTCCTCATTGTACCTACTTTACTTCCTTGTAATGTGATGTGGTAAAATTGATTCCTCTACTGCCTGAGGCAAGCTGTGCTGAGTCATTACCCCTTGGCACAGCCTGGCATAGCCCTCTCACGTTGCTACGTCTTGGCCCTCTCTCCTCACCTTGCTACAACTTGGGGTCAGTCCCTTCACGTTGCTATACCTTGGCATGCTCTCGTCCTGTTGCCACAGCTTGGATTAGACCCGTTTCTTCGGTGCCGGTTTGGGTCAGCACCTCACACTGGCACGGTTTGGCTCTCGTGATTGAATATGTTCGCCTTGCGCCAAGCGAGTACAGTGCTGCAGGAAAGTGAAATGAAGGCCTACAAAATGGGAGTGTGAGTAAGGAAGGACAGACACTTAAAAGGCCCATGCAAAGCCATTAGCTATGACTAAAACTAAACAGTACACTATTACATTAGGTTCAGAATTTTCTTCTTTTCTGTAGAGTTCAGTTTTCACTTGGCAAGCACTTCCTCCAATGACTTGTCACCATCACAGATTTGACGATGAATAGAATGATTGAGGTGTTGTTTTTGCTCCAGGAAGTCAAACTCCAGAAAAACAACCTAAGAACACTGAGCATTCATTCTTCATTGTACCTACTTCACTTCATCGTCATGTGATGTGCTAAAATTAGGGCTGTAACGATATGCAATTTGAAACCGAAATCGCAATACTCATATCCACAAACCTGTGTCGCGGTGTGAAAAGGCAGAACCGCGACACACCCTTTCTAGTGTTTCACACAGCGCTTTGCAGCTTATAAGCAACACACATGTCCCGCTTTACTTACCGGTAGCCTACGTTGTCCAAAAATACATAAATAAATCAAAATTTCGTACCTCTCGTTACTTTCATTGTAGACTATGCTTGCAACTTTACCAAACAGTATAGAAATAAACCCCCTCTCCTTGCCCCGCTCTCTCGCTCTCAATGGACACGCGCGACTCAGCCTGCACAATCCAAATAAAACATTCACAATCGTGAAAGCAAAGACGCATAAATAAAGACGACTAGCTAAATTACTATTAAATGTATGCTCCGCTTAGCATCATTAGTATGCTACACATATTTGTTTGAAACTCTTGCATTCAAGTTGACTGAGCATCCCAATATAAATGTTTCCCAAAAGTGCCTGTCCCAAGGAGAACAAGTATTACCTTGAAACTTAAACACACATGGGGAAATAAATTCAGTATTCTCTCTTTATATCAGGATACATTTACAGATATCAGGATATATTGATATATACAGATATGTTATATTATATTATAATTCTCTGGTGTTACAAGGTAGGCTATTGCAAAAAAATCGAGGTTTGTATCTCGGTTTGTATTGAACCGTGGGTCAAAAATCGTGATACACCAACCACACGATTTGGTTTGTATCGTTACAGCCCTAGCTAAAATTGATTCCTCTACTGCCTGAGGCAGCTGGCGTTACCCTCCACGTTGCCACGTCTTGGCCCTCTCTCCTCATCTTGCTACAACTTGGGGTCAGTCCCTTCACCTTGCTATAGCTTGGCATGCTCTCGTCCTGTTGCCACAGCTTGGATTAGACCCGTTTCTTTGGTGCCGGTTTGGGTCAGCACCTCACACTGGCACGGTTTGGCTCTCGTGATTGAATATGTTCGCCTTGCGCTAAGCGAGTACAGTGCTGCAGGAAAGTCAAGTGAATTCACTTAATTTGTCACGGCTGGACTCGGCCGAAGTGGGGAAATGAAATGTAAGCCAGTAATGCTGCATAAAAAAATGTCAGTGGGGGACTGGTAGGGGACTTGACAAAGCTAGTCCAGTCCTCTAAAGTCAATGAAGCCCTGTGTCGGTCTACAGGGAGGCCCCTGGAATGTTTTCGTAGTGGAAAGTATGAAGTTGGTTCCTGGCTTGCTTAACATTCCATCTTGCCGGAAAGGTTGTGCAAGTCAGTGGAGTGACCAAAAATACAAAGAAGGCAATTAAGTCTCTCTTTTTTTTTTGGCTGTGTACTGTGAGTCACGGGCTAACGCTTAAGCTGAATGGGGCCTTGACCAGCTACCAGGATGTGGCCCAAGAGCTCTGTCACTGTCCTAGTGGCTTCCCCTGTGTGGTGTGACCGGTCATTTGGCAGGTCGCACCAGTGGCCGCTCTGTGCAGAGTATTGATAGGCCAGTGTGTTTTTTGTTTCCGACTTCCTTTGTTGGAAGAGTTAGTCCCATATCCCTCTTTGTCTGTCTGTCTGTCTGCCTATTTGTCTGTGTGTGTATCTTTCTGTCTATATCTATCTATCTATCTATCTCTATCTATCTATCTATCTATCTATCTATCTATCTGTATTGCACACATTCATATGCTCCTGGTTGCACACTATTTCTTCCTCCCACTCTCTTTGTCTCTTTCATTCTCTCTCTCTGTCTGTGTGTCCTTCATATGCTCTTTTTGGCACTGTAGCTCTTTCCAAAACACCAGATTCTTGGATACGGGCGTTTTATTGGGTTTTGTTCACGCCTTGAGAACTCGTCTGCTGTTCTAGAAAGAGGGGTTTGAGCCTCTGTACTTGAAATCTATATACTACCAGGCCTTGTTGCTGGTAGGCTGTAGACTTATCTTATATTTTACACAAAGGCAGAACTTTAATTGTGTGTCCGCTCCTTTGTCGTCTTAATGAATGAATAACTGTGCCTATTGCTCTTGCTGCATTGCGTCTCGCGCATTCTTTTAATAGTAAACAAATAAAGAATAATAACTTTTAAATAGAAACAAACAAAACAAGTGATTGTTGATATGGAAACCTGCAATTAGATATACAGAATGGAATTATACTGGATTAGAATAGATTGATTATAGATGAAACAAAGAAAATAAAATGTTTCAACTAAACATTTACAGACCTACTGTAAATATAAGTGTGACTGTGTGTGTGTGTGTATATGTGTATATATATATATATATATATATATATATATATATATATATATATATATATATATATATATATATATATATATTAAATGCAGGGATCAAAAAAAAAAAAAAAAAATATATATATATATATATACATAATTTTTTTTTTTTTTTTTTTTTTTGATCCCTGCATTTAACCCAATCCGTGAATTAGTGAACACACAGTGAGGTGAAGCACACACTTATCCTGATGCAGTGAGCTGCCTGCACAACAGCAGTGCTCGGGGAGTAGTGCGGGATTAGGTGCCTTGCTCAAGGGTACTTCAGCCGTTCCTACTGGTCGAGGTTCGAACCGGTAACCCTCCGGTTACAAGCCCGAAGCCCTAACCAGTAGGCCATGGCTGCCCCCTCTTTATCAAAGGCAAATGTTGACATCATGTTAAAGTCTGTATAGGTGTGAAATTTAACTGGAGCTATGTGCCCTCAGCATCAGAAGTGCTCTTGTCAGTTTTTCTTTTTTTCGGCTGACACTCTCTCTGTCTCTCTCCTCAGTAACTATGGCCCCACGATAGCCGTTCAGAACGTGGCCATTCAGCAGGGCTGTCAGCAGGTCTTGTGGCTGTACGGGGATGATGAGGAGATCACGGAGGTCGGCACCATGAATCTCTTCATCTACTGGACCACAGAGTCAGGAGGTGTGTGAGCGTGTTTGTGTGATTGAGGTCATCCTGTGTCTCTGCTTTCCTTTGCTCTCGGTCTCCCCCTTTTGGTTAAATCTGGATAATCTTGGATGAAGTGCAAGTTCACTTGCTTTCAGCAATGTGTAGAAATGCTTGTGGCCTAACTGCCAGCTTGTTAGCATTACTATTCATGACCCACATTTGAACCATACCTTCATTAGATTTCAGTGGTACCATTTTATGCAATGTATTTTCAAAGGAAATATTTCAAGGCTTATATTCAAAGTAATTTTAAGTTAGTTAGCTGTTTTTGTGGTAGAGATCTAATGAATAATTGAATCATCACTCTAATATGAGATGAACGAGAACAGGGAAGTTCATTGTTTGACAATTCCATACTCATGCCACTGGTTCTTCACAGAAAAGGAGTTACTTACTCCCCCTCTGGACGGCATCATTCTTCCAGGAGTCACTAGGCAGTCTCTGCTGGACCTTGCCCGAGAGTGGGTAAGTCAGGGGGATGGGGGGGGGGGGGGGGGGGCCATGAGAGGATTAAACAAATGAGAATGATGGGGAGTCCACAAGAAAAGGACATGGGACATGATCTAGGAGATGGACAGAGAAAGACAAGGAATCTGCTTGAAGCTGGAAATGGCTCATTTCAGGTCACCAACAGCCTTGATTATGAATGTAGGGGAGGAAGCGGCAGGGATTTCCAGGGGTTTCCTGAATATTCCAGCTGAAGGCTGGCAAAGACACAACAGGTCAAACGTACAAGCAACAAAAGCTTTCGAGGGAGTGGAGGAATAAATGTTTTGTATTTTACACCATGTATGAACTAATCAGTGGTTTCTATTGTGCCCTTGATTGTCCGCAGGGAGAGTTTAAAGTGACCGAACGCAAAGTTACAATGAAAGACCTCATTGACGGTCTGGATGCTGGACGGATCCTGGAGGTGTTTGGCGCTGGCACCGCCTGTGTCGTTTGCCCTGTAGGAAGCCTGCTCTACAGAGGAAAGGTAAGTGTGTGTGTGTGTGTGTGCATGTGTGAAGGGTGTTGGTTTATTTGTCAGTTATATATTGTCAATGTAATGTTTCCCCCTTGCTTTCCCTCTCCCATAGACTTACGAGATTCCTACCATGAAGAATGGCCCAGACTTGGCAAAGAGATTCCACAAAGAGCTCACTGACATCCAGGTAAGAGCAGTGTCTCAGCCTACCCCGCCCTATTTACTGGTGCAGAAAGTTACTCTAGCCTTACTAGCCTACTTTAAACGTACTGCAACCTCCACATTTATTGGCACTCCTGGCAGAGTTTAGTAAAGAGTTGGGATGCACCAATACGGCATTGTTCACTGGCACTGACTGTACTGATATACTCATAAAAATGATCTGATGCCACTTAATTACACAGCTTCTCTTAAAGCATAGTAGCATAGCCACTACCCTTTAAGGGATGGTTCTGTGTATGCATAACCTAGGATCTATTCATGGATTATAATATAATTTATTTAATTACGTTAATCGGAGGAGTTTTGAGCTAGACCATTGTTTGCATTAGCCCCGAAATGGCTTATAGCTTATAGCAGCGGGCATGAAGCCGTGTGAAAAACAAATCACTATTTTCAAACCACGAGAAGGCTCAAAGTAGCCTTACACTTTGATTGTAGTGTGTGGAGAGGGTCCATGCAGACAAATCAAAGTACTGTACACTTTAAAAGTGTACAGAGAGGTTATAATAAGGACTGTCAGCACGCTTTGTGCTCCGGGAGCATCTAATCAGTGGGTCCAAATCTGGATAAATGTGCTACATGTTTGTATTGTGAGATTTAGCCTGATCTGCGCAGTGCTGCAATAAGTCTCATCCACTAACATTGCTTTAGTCACAAGCTTCCCTCTTAGCTTTTCCTATTATTATACTGTACGTCTGACATTGAAGTCTATGGCAGCCCATAGAATGCCTGGCTAAAAAGTGCTGAAATTTGGCAGAGAGTTTCGGGACACTCCAATGACCACTCACGCTCATTTACGGATCTCTAAACCCAGCTGTCTAGCGCCACTAACGGGTCAAAATTTGCTGCCAAACAGGAAGTGGACTAACCTCTCAGTGACGCTTTGAGTTAACATAACAAAACTCAATACCATTAGTCAGGACACTGTCCCAATCACTCACAGCAATTTTTATGCATATACATTGAACGCTCTAGCGCCACCACCAGTTCAATGTTGGACATGCGTTCATGCGCGTGATCCTTGACTCTTTTGTCTGATTTTCACAATTGAGGTAGCGTCTGAATCCTTGGACCATCCTGAGTTCATCGACCCCTATCCCGTCACTTTCCGTCTTATTGGACCTCCGCCATCTTGGATTTAGTACAAACTCTACGAAAAGTTTCAGCGGTTACAAATTTCAACCGATTTTTGCAGAACTTGGCGGAGATGATCTTCAGACCAAGCTACACAAACGATACTTGTCAGATTTTTAAATTTCAAGTTTATCTGCCCGTGACAGCCAATCAAATATGGCGACGAAGCCACCAAACAGGAAGTGAGTTCTTATCTCAGCAAGGCTTTGATATATGAAGTCCAAACTTGGCAAGGGGACTTGTTAACTGATTGTGATGACACTAGGAAATTGGAATCATTTGGCCTCTATAAGGGGCGCTGCAATACAGAAAGTGACCTTGTATCTCAGCAATGCTTTGATGTATGAAGTCCAAACTTGATACAGGGACATAGTAGCTGATTGTGAGGACATGCAAGAGAAGTGGTCTCATTTGGCCTCTAGGGGTGCTGTAATAAAGAAAGTGAGCTCACATCTAAGCAATGGTTTGGTGTATGAAGTCCAAACTTGGTAGTAGGGCTGGGCGATAAAACGATAGCGATATGTATCGCAATAGACATATAATCGATATCAATAAAAAATACATTCGATAGAACATTCGATAATTAAAACACACACCTCCCGCCTTACGTTGTCCATAAATAAATGGGCTAAATATTTCTTGCATTGTAGCTATGTGCAACTCTACCAGAGTAGGCGATAGAAGTAGGCCTACCTCAACACAGACTCTCAATGAGTCCTTGCCCCATGCTCTCTCTCTCTCTCTCTCTCCCTCTCAACAGGCGCATCCCTCCTCATGCACATGTAATCCAAACATTCACAAACATGCAAGATGACTGGCTAAATTGCTATTAAATCCGGTTAGCATCATTAGCACGCTGCACGAATTTGTTCAAAACTGTTGCATTCAAATTGACTGCTAAGTTCTAATCATTTCAATCCCGATGCAAATGGAAAAGTATTTTCCAAGACTCAAACGGGCCTGTCCCAAGGAGAAAAAGTATTAATTTGAAACTTAAACACACGTGGGGAAACTGAACAGTCTAACCAGTTTCAACCAGTGCTGCTTTTCATTCAGACTTACATTTATTTGAGTGTTTTTCGTGATTGTGTTGCTATTTCTTTTCCCTGTTTGCTTTGATTGATAACTGAAGTGATTAAAATCAGAGGAAGGTTGTTTAAAATAAAAGTGTTTAAATTCAACTTTTTTCCCCTTCTGGTCCTTATCTGAAATAGATAAAAAAAAAAAAATATATCGATATCGACCGATATGAAATACTTATATCGTCATATCGCCCAGCCCTACTTGGTAGAGGGACATGGTAGCTGATTGTAAGAATGCACAAGGACATTGCTGTAATTTGGCCTCTAGGGGCACTGTAACAAAGTAAATGAGCCGTTTCTCAGCCGTTCTTTCTCCAGTTGCCATCAAACTTGCTGTGAGTGTTTGCTCATGCCATGGCAGCGCCATTCCTGCTAGCGCACTGCTAGGCCCCCACATTGCTGCTTGCAGCTATATTTTTCCTTGTTTTCATTGTGAGACTAAAATAAATAGCCAAAATTGTATTTATATATACCTCCTTTTACTCAACTTTAACAGGGGTCCCAATAAATGTGGAGAGCAGTGTAGATATTATTCTGTCAAATAGCTTAAGTTGTTTATGGGTGATGTGATTACATTTCGCTGTACTTTTTGTTTGTTTGTCATTGTACTGTATGCCACTTGGTTGGTAGTACATGGATAAGCTTTCAAGTGTTCTGCTTGTCTGATGCCTAATTTTATCCTTCCTCCCTTTCTCACGCTCATGCACTCAGTATGGACGTACACAGAGCAAGTGGGCACCTCTGGTCGTTTGATTGGCCCCTGCACGTGCCAGTCACGACTATGACCATTCTTCCATAGGCAAAGGCAAAGAATTTGTGCTCCAGCCCACTTCCCTTTCCACCCACTCACGCACTATTTCTGATTGGTTGGATGACGGACAGGTGTTCTCAGATGCCCACAGGTCACAGGTTGAAGCCTGTTTTTTTTATTTTTTTTTATTACTGTGTATCTTTTTTTAATGTAGACTTTTAAAGGGACTTGGGTACTGATGCATATGAATTTTACTCTTATCACAAAGCAACCGCTAGATGAAAAAGGTATGCACTGCAGTGAATGGGCCTCAGTTTGATTAGAAAATTTACAATTGACTGAATACCCCCCCCCCAAACCATCCACTATCTTCGCAGAGCACAACTATCCCCCCCATAGCCAGCGAATAGCACACTTTACCAGAAGAAGCAAAGCTAACTCCATAAACGCACATAAGACTGGCCCACATTCATTACTTTTATTTAGATTCTGTTACTCATGAGTCCTCAAAGGAATAAACAAGGAATATAATTGTAAAATGTTGTGGAAACAAGGAAATAGGTACTGTAGGAACTACATGTTACTGCTTCACACAGGAAAAAAACATTGTTTTTTTTTAATGTAGACGTAATGTAGTAGATCTTTTGGTTACATGAAATGTACAGACTAACTCAAGTGTTGTCATTGGGATTCTGCTATTTTCTATGATGCTATGTTGACATAGCTTTTTTATGGGCCAGGTAAACAACTGTTATATCATGCTGTATTCATGCTCACTCTGGTGGTTCTTTTCCCCCCTATAAGAAGCATAGACTGTTTGGTCAAATCTGAGAGAATGAGAGAGTGTCTGTATGAGTGCAAGTGTGTTTGCATGCTTTTTAGTGTTTGTCTCTGAGTTACTACCATGACAAGTTGTTGTCAAACCAGCTTGAGATTAAAATGTAGAGGTCAAGACGAACCTGCACGCACAAATAAAGAACTTGGAATGGTATGGAAGCTGCATAGTACAGTGTGGAGAAAGACCACTTTTAGATGCGCCGTCAGGAACACTACTGCACTAGGTTACGTGTCATGTTATGTGAACTTTTTTTGTGTCGACAGTACAGTGCATATTTGTTAGTACTCTTGTAGAATGATGGCAAATATTTTCTTGGATTTTAACTTATTGCAGTTTGTTTTTCTCTTTAAATGTGCTTAAGTTTGGAACTCCTGTATCTTTGTATGTGTGGTTTGATGTGGCTACCCAACATGTAATAGGCCCTCATTTTTCTGTGTTTATTCCGGTTTATTCCTTACTTTTCTGTGCTATTGTTTTCCAACAACACTCCATCCTTCTCTTTCCTTGCCTTTCGAAGTGCCTGATGGAATAGGACGCAGTCTGTAGGCTTTTTTAGGAGCGTATGCATCTCCAATGAGGGCTTTGCTGCTGAGTCTTTTGAGTGTTTGTACTGTACTATTTGTTTTATTGAGGTGTTGTTCTTAACTTTTGTTTTTAAACTATTTTTACAATAAATAAATGTGTCTCCTATTGGCAAATTAAGCTCAATTTTTCTGCCAAGTTTATATTGCATTAGTGTAGGCCTACTGTAATTGCTGGCATGCAGTTTTTTCTCACTAGGAGGCTGAAGGTGGTGCTGTCTCTTTAGTCCATGACTGACTGGATGATGAATGTTGGCTTTAAACTGGGTTTTAGGTATGGAAATATAGCTTACAGTAGCCAACAGAGCTGTGCTTTGGCAAAAAGCGCTACCTACTGGCCAAGTAGCAATTGTTTCCTAACAAGGATCTCTAGTTAAAAGAAAATGTATATATTCTTGAGATGTACAGTTATGTGCAGAATAATAGCAGTGTGTTTTTAAAAAAATTGAATAAAGCTCAAATTCCTTAGAATAGCTGTTATTTTCATCGTATCAATGCATTGGGAACACTGCACATTCAATTTCAAATCAAAACATGACCAAATTTGATCAAGTTTGTGTACTGTGGTTGGAATTCAGTGCATGGGGGCCGCAGACAGTTTGTCCAACGACCCACATGCACCGAATTCAAGCCACAGTACACTGAAGACAGAAAAGCATGGTGGTGCACAATTCATGTTATGGGGATGTTTCTCATACTGTGGTGTTGGACCTGTTTATCGCACACCAGAGATCATGGATCAGTTTCAATATATTTGAAGAGGTCATGTTGTCTAATGCTGAAGAGGAAATACCTTTTGAAATGGGTGGTTCAACAAGACAATGACCCAAAACACACCAGTAAGCGCGCAAAGTCTTGGTTCCAGACTAACAACATTGACGTTATGGAGTGGCCAGCCTGATCCCCTGACCTCAATCCTATAGAAAACTTCTAGAGTGACATCAAAAATGCTGTTTATGAGGCAAAACCCAGAAATGCAGAGGAATTGTGGAATGTAGTTCAATCGTCCTGGGCTGGAATACCTTTTCACAGGTGCCAGTAGTTGGTCGACTCCATGCAACACAGATGCGACGCAATTCTCAGAAATAATGGTAATGCAACTAGATATTAGTGCAGTGATTCAAAGTAAAGCAAAATCTTGAGGCATTTTTCAGTTTATACACTGCAAAAAACTGCTTATCTAATAAAATCTAACCAAGATTATTAGTCTTATATCAAGATAAAAATAACTAGTTTGTTTTGTTTTCAGTATGAAGAGACTTACCTAGCGCTTTCTCGTGAAATCATTTGACTTAGTTTAAGAAAAGTTTGACTTATTTTAAGACATCTCATCCTGAAAACAAGCAAATTTTTCTGCCAGTGCGTTAAGCAAATTTGTCCTAAAAACAAGCAAATTTGTCTGCCAGTGCGTTAAGTAAATTTGTCTTGATAAGACTCCTTAAAATAAGTCAAAGTCTTCTTAAACTAGATGTACCGCATAGCGGTACAAAATATGACCGCCGCTCAGTCCTGTCCTGTCCCGCGAAAATAAATCACACTTCAATTTGTCTCCATATTTTACTCCATCCCCCACTCTTGAAACTTTTGTGTATGCTTGTTTGGCATGCCTGAGTGTGTGTGTGCGGCTGCACAGAAAGTAGCCTACTGGTGCTGAAAAGGTGAATAGATTGTAGAATAGCCAAAGAAGAAGTAGCATTGTTATAAAACCTTTAAAATCTCTAAACAATCACAAGTAGGGTAGTTCATCACAGTTCATCCATTGCAACTGGATTGATGAAAGGTCACTTACACCTGTAGGCTACATTGCATTTGGGAAATGCAAGAGGTATCAGCATAATGTTATTTTTTTATAAACAAAAACATATCTGTCAGTTCCATGCCGTTTTCAACAGCTATCAAAAACAAAGGTCATTTTTGGATGGATGGATTTTTTGTGAATGTTTCTTCTACATAAGATTTGTGTCATCTTTAGTTCATGTAATAGCCTACTTTATTGTCAATGCACAAATTAAGTAACAGTAGTCTGAAACGTTATTGTTAATGCACAAATTAAGTAACAGTAGTCTGAAACGAAATGCTGTGTTACATCTAACCAGTGGTGCAAATAACTGACATGTCCAAATGGGCCTTGATGAAATGCTTCACTAGACTGTTCATACACATTTTAACGGGCCAAAGTTGAAGAGCTTTTGTCCGTTATTGTTCGTGCAAATATAGGCTGATTCATGTTCCCTTGCATTGGTCCATGGCTAGTCTGGCTTTCATCAGACCAAGCTCAATTTTTTAAGAAATCAAAAAATAAATAGCGGGCAGATCAGGCTGGGTTCACCCAGCCTAGTCCATAGGTACCCGATATTGTTTAATTTTCCGATTGAGATATACACGCTCTGGCTATTCTAAATGCAAAAATGCATCAGGGAGTTATGACAAAACGGTAACTAACAAACTAGATCCTAATAGAAAGCTGTTAGCTTCCCTAAGCTACAGGTAGGATTATAAGGTAGGCCTATTTACAACATAAATTGTCAATAGGCTATGCTGGCGACACAAATAAAATCTCCTTTCGAAACCAATGGCTTACGCCTTACAGTATCAAGCGGACTTAAACTGCCATATCGTGGCGAAAAGTTGTAATAACATTCACGCAGCTCCATGAGTCAAGGAAAGCGCGAATGAAGTAGCCACTTCTAAATGGCACCCACTACACAGTAGGCCTGTCAAACTCGATTCCTTTTAAGGATCCGGGTTATTCTGAGTCACTCACTAAACTGATCCGGGTTGAACGAGTCACTTGAGTCACTTGAGTCAGTATTGCTAAATCGCAAAGAAATTCAGTCCTACGTTCAAGCAGTGCAGTGGGGTGCTTCATTTCGTAAACTGCCTTCTCATGTTGGATGTGGATCCTCCATGATTTGAAACCAGGTTTTTGCAGTACTTGCATTTAGCCTAAGAGTTTTGGTCTCCTGGTCAAAGTGCATCCACACATTGTTCATCTTTTTGGTGCTCATGTTCAGAAACTTTGATCTTATTGACAGGGAGGGTAGCCTATATTATAATAATTAATTATTTGTTGTTGTTTTGTTAACAATAGAAAATTTGCCTAGGTCTAATGCTACTCTGCTACAATGTTTATTACCACTACTATATACTAATAGTAGGCTACTAGGAATCTATTCTAATAAGTATTATAGGCAGCTAATAGGCCTACTAGGCAACTAATATTATTAGCCTATTAATCATAGCTATACATATATATATATATATATATATATATATATCATGTTAGGTAGCCTAATATAATATCATATATAATATAATATGATATAATATAATATAATATAAAATAGCCTAATATAATAGCATCAAAATCTCCACCCACTCACGGGAAAGAAAGCAGTTTGAGCCAGACTGTTTATTTATTGTCTTAACCTAGTCCGCCCGCGGCTGATCCAAATGACCCAGGTAGGCTAGCCTACTCAAGCAACTCCATACAGAGCTTGCAATGTTTCGGACATTGCAACTGTCTTCGCGACCTAATTGCATTTCAAAGTAGGCTATGCGTGCAGAATATATGTTATTTCAGAAGTGAACGCATGGCTTTTGTTGTTGATTTTCTTTTAACCTTGACGAGGAGTTACTCGCTCCTCTAAAGATCCACTCATGACAACGTAGCCGGCTGATTCGGCTGACTCGCACTCATAACAACGTAACCGGCCCGCCCTGCTGATCCAACTGACCCGGCTAGCCTGAGCAGCTCCATACAGAGCTTGCAATGTTTCGGACTGTCTTCGCGACCTAATTGCATTTTAAAGTAGGCTATGCCTACGTGTAGAACATTGTATGCTATTTCAGAAGTGAAAGAATGGCTTTTGTTGTGGATTTGCTTTTCACCTTGACGAGGAGTTACTCGCTCGTCTACAGATCCACTCATGACAACGTAGCCGGCTGATTCGGCTGACTCGCACTCATAACAACGTAACCGGCCCGTCCTGCTGATCCAACTGACCCGGCTAGCCTGAGCAGCTCCATACAGAGCTTGCAATGTTTCGGACTGTCTTCGCGACCTAATTGCATTTTAAAGTAGGCTATGCCTACGTGTAGAACATTGTATGTTATTTCAGAAGTGAAAGAATGGCTTTTGTTGTGGATTTTCTTTTAACCTTGACGAGGAGTTACTCGCTCCTCTAAAGATCCACTCATGACAACGTAGCCGGCTGATTCGGCTGACTCGCACTCATAACAACGTAACCGGCCCGCCCTGCTGATCCAACTGACCCGGCTAGCCTGAGCAGCTCCATACAGAGCTTGCAATGTTTCGGACTGTCTTCGCGACCTAATTGCATTTTAAAGTAGGCTATGCCTACGTGTAGAACATTGTATGCTATTTCAGAAGTGAAAGAATGGCTTTTGTTGTGGATTTGCTTTTCACCTTGACGAGGAGTTACTCGCTCGTCTACTGATCCACTCATGACAACGTAGCCGGCTGATTCGGCTGACTCGCACTCATAACGTAACCGCCCGGCCCAGCGATCCGACTAACCCGGGTTTACAAAGCAGCTCCATTAAGAGCGTGCAATGTTTCGGACTGTCTGCGCGACCTAATTGCATTTTAATATGCTACATCTATACACCAAATCTAAAGTATGCCTAGGCTACATGCAGAACATTGAATGTTATTTAAGAGGTGAAGAATGGCTTTTGTTGTGGAATTGCTTTTCACTTTGAGGAGGAGCTACTCGCTCGTCTACAGCCACTCATGACAACGTAGCCGTATCCGACTCGTACTCAATGTAGCCTAACCGGCCGGCTGATCCGACTAACCCGGCTCTGCGGGAAGTTAACCAGTTATCTCAGACTGCCTGCTCACTCAGTCGCTTGAGTTGATTTGTGGAGTTGTGGTTATCCTACTTACGAAATTGTTACATTTTTGGCAGCTATGATGGCTAGTAGGCTAGCTAAATGTTGCAAGAGGTTTGTGTGTGGCGCTGTTTATCGTTTTAGATTGAATTGTAGTAGGACTCAACTGATCCGAGTTAATGATACTAGAGACTCGCGACTCATGGGTTAATTTAAAGATACGGGTGAAAGATCCGAGTGAATCACGACTCAAACAGGCGTACTACACAGTAGCTTAAGGTGTGTTGCTAAAGCAGCCATAATGAAATGAAGGTGTCATTGTTTGGATACTTCACACACACGTGCTTTTTAATTTCACAGACTACAACTACCAAGCTGGAATCAAAGCACTTCGATTCCCCTCTCACACCCTGCACGCACTTAAAACAAAATAAACAGGCGTCTCAGTCTCACGCATGTATAGGCAAAACTGTATCAGACCGGTGTAACGTTGGTAAATCTTCCATTGCACAGAATGATTTTGTAGCACGTGCAATAAATGACAGTCGAAAGATACAAACAGTGCTGCTATCAATTTGCTTGGTATAACCGCATTTATAGTTTTCTACAAATGCAATCAATCAAATGGGCCTCCATCACTCAACCAACGCTAACGGTAACATTACCTAGGTCCTTATTGATATTACAAGATTAACGTACCTGCAGTAAAAACCAAGCATGTCCGATAAACATCCTCAGATTTATTTCGGCTTCAAGAAGAAATGGGAATTACACTTCATGTGAACATCGTCCTATCCTTATTAGATGTTCGCTGCGGTAAATTACAGTCCTTGTAGGAAGCGTCCATTGTTTTTCCAACCCACTTTTAACTTCCAACAAAATTACGTCTCACTGCAACGATGCGCCATCTAGTGGACAAACGACTACTTCTCGCCAATACTGAAAATGCAGCCATGATGATGATGATGAATATTTATTTTGGCTTTCTTTCAATCCTACTGAATTTGTAATTATGTATCGGCCGTTCTAATACCGATAGTATGTGGGTGCCTGTGTGTGTGCATGTGTATATGTGTGCACCGCCATTTACAGGCCAATGAGTGTACAGTCACTAAATGTACACTTAACCTAATTTTTTTAGACCCCTCCATGGATGAAATTCTACGAAACTTGGCATACCCCCAGAGAATGCCAGGTCAATTATACACATAAAATTTGGTGCAGTTCTGAACATCTTAACTGAAGATAGGGGCGATTAAAGCAGAATAATATTGCATTTTTGCATTTTCATTTTTTACCGGGGGGGGGGGGGGTTGCAAATCACAAATGAGTGATTATGAGCCAGGTTGATGTGGGCCCTTGAGACCAACATACCATAAAAGATTCTTCATCCTCAGTGCCACGGTTCAGGTAGTTATTTAGGAAAAACTGTTTTTTTTGCGGTTCGGGGGGCCCAGCCCGGGAGGGGAGGGCACGGCTTGTGGGCGGGGTGAGGGTGGTGGTCCCCGGGGACGAAATGAAATTTTTCCGTAAAAGTCTAGTGGGGCTACATACCCACCAAATTTCATGTACCCCGGTGGTTCAGTGTCCCGGGTATCAATGACCAAAAATTCAGGAAGTAGATGACGGGAAAAATTCTTGAATTGTGTGCATGTGTGCGTGTACAAGTTTATGTTTATGTGTGTGGGTGTGTGTGTGTGTATGTGCGTGCTTATGTGTTTGCCTGCGTATGTGTGTTTGTGCATGTGCATGCATGCGTACATATGTCTACTGTGTGAGTATGTGTCATACGTATGATTACTGTAAATGTATGTGTGTGCGTGTGTATCTGATTATGCACATGTGTGCACATGGAATGGGTTAACATGACCCCTGGAGGCAAACATACGGAAAAAATTGGTCATCCTAGGCCCTACAGTTCTCAAGATATTCACAGAGAACTGTGTCTGCCCTACCCTCCTTTCGGGGGGTCCAGTCCAGCGGGGGGGCTACAGATCAAAACGAAAAATGACAGTTCCATGCTATCCATGTGGGGGTACATGCCCACCAAGTTTTGTGTACCCTGGTCTTTCAGTGTCCCGGGAATCCTTGTTGGTGTACGTCACTAAATGTACACATAAATGATTTTATTGTAAGGCCCCCCATGAACGAAAGTACACAAAACTTGGCATGCATTCGGAGGGTGTCATAATGATCCTACACGTTTAATTTCGTGCAGTTTTGACCTTGTCAGCCAGAGATATTGTGATGAAAACACCTAATTTTTTGCTTTTTAATTTTTAACTAGGTGGCGCTATACATGAAATAAGTGGTAATGGGATGGGTTGACATGCCCCCTTAAGACCAACATACATAAAAAAGGTGGACCTCCTAGGCCCTACGGTTCTCGAGATATTCACAGAAAACTGGACCACCACCTTTCGTAGTTTCGTAGAATTTCATCCATGGGGGGTCTAAAAAAATTAGGTTATGTGTACATTTAGTGACTGTACACTCATTGGCCTTTAAATGGCGGTGCACACATATACACATGCACACACACAGGCACCCACATACTATCTGTATTAGAACGGCCGATACATAATTACAAATTCAGTAGGATTAAAAGAAAGCCAAAATAAATATTCATCATCATCATGGCTGCATTTTCAGTATTGGCGAGAAGTAGTCGTTTGTCCACTAGATGGCGCATCGTTGCAGTGAGACGTAATTTTGTTGGAAGTTAAAAGTGGGTTGGAAAAAACAATGGACGCTTCCTACAAGGACTGTTCCTACAATTTACCGCAGCGAACATCTAATAAGGATAGGACGATGTTCACATGAAGTGTAATTCCCATTTCTTCTTGAAGCCGAAATAAATCTGAGGATGTTTATCGGACATGCTTGGTTTTTACTGCAGGTACGTTAATCTTGTAATATCAATAAGGACCTAGGTAATGTTACCGTTAGCGTTGGTTGAGTGATGGAGGCATTTGATTGATTGCATTTGTAGAAAACTATAAATGCGGTTATACCAAGCAAATGTATAGCAGCACTGTTTGTATCTTTCGACTGTCATTTATTGCACGTGCTACAAAAGCATTCTGTGCAATGGAAGATTTACCAACGTTACACCGGTCTGATACAGTTTTGCCTATACATGCGTGAGACTGAGACGCCTGTATTTTGTTTTAAGTGCGTGCAGGGTGTGAGAGGGGAATCGATGTGCTTTGATTACAGTTTGGTAGTTGTAGTCTGTGAAATTAAAAAGCACGTGTGTGTGAAGTATCCAAACAATGACACCTTCATTTCATTATGGCTGCTTTAGCAACACACCTTAAGCTACTGTGTAGTGGGTGCCATTTAGAAGTGGCTACTTCATTCGCGCTTTCCTTGACTCATGGAGCTGCGTGAATGTTATTACAACTTTTCGCCACGATATGACCGTTTAAGTCCGCTTGATACTGTAAGGCGTAAGCCATTGGTTTCCAAAGGAGATTTTATTTGTGTCGCCAGCATAGCCTATTGACAATTTATGTTGTAAATAGGCCTACCTTATAATCCTACCTGTAGCTTAGGGAAGCTAACAGCTTTCTATTAGGATCTAGTTTGTTAGTTACCGTTTTGTCATAACTCCCTGATGCATTTTTGCATTTAGAATAGCCAGAGCGTGTATATCTCAATCGGAAAATTAAACAATATCGGGTGCCTATGGACTAGGCTGGGTGAACCCAGCCTGATCTGCCCGCTATTTATTTTTTGATTTCTTAAAAGATTGAGCTTGGTCTGATGAAAGCCAGACTAGCCATGGACCTCAGTTAAACAATGCAAGGGAACATGAATCAGCCTATATTTGCACGAACAATAACGGACAAAAGCTCTTCAACTTTGGCCCGTTAAAATGTGTATGAACAGTCTAGCGACGCATTTCATCAAGGCCCATTTGGACATGTCAGTGCACCACTGGTTAGATGTAAAACAGCATTTCGTTTCAGACTAGGCTACTGTTACTTAATTTGTGCATTGACAATAAAGTAGGCTATTACATGAACCAGACATGTGGACTCGAGTCACATGACTTGGACTCGAGTCAGACTCGAGTCATGATTTTAATGACTTCAGACTTGACTTGATAAAATTCGGCATGACTTGCGACTCGACTTGGACTTGAATACTATTCACTCGAGACTTGACTCGGACTTTGCCTCTTTGACTTGTGACGACTTGACATGTCTCGAGTCAAAAACTAAATTTCCTGATCGTGGACCAGTCACCCCAGAGATGCTTTCCCCGCGACTAAAAAAAAAAAAAAAATAGCGGAGACAAGCGGCCAGTCCAGAGCACAGTTCAGTGCTGCCGCTACCCCCACATGCGTTACGCACTGTGTGTAGGGCACCAAGAGACAGAGAAACGACCAACATTTAGCTAATAACTAGTAGCTTTACTGCAAACTGCATTTGCACTCTTGTTAGAGAACGTTTACAATGTCAAAATGCACCAACAGCATGTTACATAAAGATGATACTTTTCGAGTCCTCTCCATTAAGATCCAACTTGAACTTATGCTAGCCTACTCCATTTAATTGAGAACCCCATCTAAGCACGCACGAGAGGGAGAGAAAACGAGTGGCAGGTTCCAGCTGGCTTGTCATTGTTGATGATGATTTGATATTTTCTTTTAAATATAAGAAACGTATAAAAGGAAATCATGAAGGCAACAAATACGAGATTAGGGGAAATTGCGGATTTATCCGGTTCTCACTACTGTTCTAAACTATGAGATCCAGGTCACTATGACATAGGCTGCACTCACTGTGATTTGGAAAGTGGACAAGAATATGAAGAGTTGTCTTTGCCTTTGTTTAATGGAAATGGTGAGTCTTGAAGTAGGCCTATTCAATAATTTGTTTACATGAAGCACATTGATATGCCGATTGAAACGCATTCCACTCAGCTAGCTAGGTGGCTACTGGCTACCAGGCTCATAATTCACATTTAATTGCAAACAGAAAATGTCAAGCAAGCATCATGTCATACATGCATCTATTTCCAAAGGAATGAAAGCTGTTTGTGCCAACTTAATATAATGCTTATCATTGTTAATATTGTCCTATTCATGTGGCACAAACAATGTTTGAGTTTGTGGACTAGCCATAGGAATGGAGCTGGTAAAAAAGATCATTATGAGAATGTGTGGACAGTGACACACAATGGGCTTAAAGTGACAGTGAACCATTTACAAATGAGATAAACAGCATCACATGTGTAGTATTTCTTAAGAAATGAATACTTTAAAACAAAATTACTGTGTCATTATTATCTTTTAAATAATATAAAAGTGTTGACCTTGGCTTCCCTTATGAGTCGCCACTGGCAGACAGCCTAATAAATTGTTTGCAGGCAAATCTGTGGCCTAGCGCAGTGAAATGCCATCAGTCAAATTATTACTCATCCTTACAGTGGGCTCCGAAATTTGGAAAAACAATATTTTTATTTGTCATGTAGCTATCCGTTTTGTACAGATTACTCAGGTATGCACATGTGTATATTGTATGCGCATGCATATATCGTAAAAGATTTCAAGACAGAAACATTGAACATATTTTAATCTGTATTTATAAAAAAAAAAATCTGTGGATTAGATGGAAGTGTTAAAATTATGATCGATAGTCTAATAATGCCATTATTAAGTGAAGAGTACCTGATGACTTGTTCAGGACTTGAAAAAGATTGGGACTTGGACTTGGACTCGACTTGGCTTTGATGAGACTTGGACTTGGACTCGGACTCGACTTGCCCTTCTCTGTATTTACTTGGGACTTGACTTGGACTTGAGTGCTAAGACTTGGGACTTACTTGTGACTTGCCAAACAGTGACTTGGTCCCACCTCTGACATGAACTAAAGATGACACAAATCTTATGTAGAAGAAGAAACATTCACAAAAAATCCATCCATCCAAAAATGACCTTTGTTTTTGATAGCTGTTGAAAACGGCATGGAACTGACAGAGATGTTTTTGTTTATAAATACATAAAATAAATAAATAAATAAATAAATAACATTATGCTGATACCTTTTGCTTTTCCCAAATACAATGTAGCCTACAGGTGTAAGTGACCTTTCATCAATCCAGTTGCAATGGATGAACTGTGATGAACTGCCCTACTTGTGATTGTTTAGAGATTTTAAAGGTTTTATAACAATGCTACATCTTCTTTGGCTATTCTACAATCTATTCACCTTTTCAGCACCAGTAGGCTACTTTCTGTGCAGCCGCACACACACACTCAGGCATGCCAAACAAGCATACACAAAAGTGTGGGATGGAGTAAAATATGGAGACAAATTGAAGTGTGATTTATTTTCGCGGAACGGATTTACAGGACTGAGCGGCGGTCATATTTTGTACCGCTATGCGGTACATCTAGTTCATTCTGGTTATTGTACAAGAGAAGCTTAACATCACATAATCATTATCACTGAAAAATATTAAGTGTAAAACTGAATAATAACCACTGAGACCCATTTACTAATATTACAGAGTAAGCCATTATGAGACATGAAAGACTTCATACAATGACAGAAATAACTAATGTCCAAGATACAACCCAGCATTATCATTATCAATTATGAGGTAATTGAGGGTTCCTCCAACGAGGGTTCCTCTCATCTGATAATTCATCCCATATGGAGTATAGCCCTTGATAAACATTAGATGAGAGTGCTTAGACTGTGAAGTGTGGACATTTCACTGGCTCTGGGCCTCAGTGGAAGAGTCCTCCTCAAACACAGCCAGTGTGTGCTGACCCAGAGGGTTGTAGATGATGTTGTCCACCTCTCCGCCACCATTGCTGGTCTTCTGGAAGTGGATCTCAAGCAGGTCCTGCAGGCTGTCTTGGTCCATGATGGCTGAGATGCCTGTGAGCAGCACGCTGCGTTGGCACACAGTCTCACGAGTCTGAGGTGTGGAGACACACAATCAGAGGAAAACTCAGGACAGATGTGTTCAGCCATCAGTTGTAAAGGCTACATATGTTTCACTATGAATTGTATTATCCATGGCATAGCAGAGAAAAAGCACCCAGGTGTCTTTAGCAAACAATTGTATTTACACCCAAATCCTAGGCTTGCAGATACTATATGTATATTTAAGAAACAGCATTAAAGTCTTCATCTGCTGCATTAAGGACAAAGATGAGGGGGTGATACCATGAGGCCAGCCAGAGTCTCTGCCACTAATAGGCATCACAGCGACCGCCATGGACTCACATTAACTCTGATCCTGTAGCTATTCACACTTGGGTGTTGTGGGCCTAGGCTGTTTTGTAGTTTGATGTGCTTCACAGCTGGGACCTACAAATGTGCTTTCGCAGCTTGCTTAGCTTACACACACAGATATTGCGCATACACATATCTCCATTCTTTGTACGATGTTAACTACGTTTCTTTGTGCCAAAGTGTCAAACAGAATTTTCCCTACTGAAGTTCAATAAAGGTATGTGCCTTTCTAATTGCTTGGTAATGCTAAGATATTTAGCAAAGGTTTCCGTTAAAGCGAATAAAAAACATGCATCAACCAAGACTTTCAAATAATCTCCTCTAACCACTGCACCACCATATACTTGTTAATCAGGTGTGAAGTTTTCTGCATCAAGCACTGACTCAACTGTCCTTATCTTACCTTTGATTTTGTTGTAGAGCTAACAAACTAAAGATTGTATACATTCACTGAATGAATGTCATCAAAACATATGTTAATGCCAAAACTTGCACAAATTGCACCTTCTACTGAGAAGAAAATGAATGTCCACCATGTGTTTTGTCTGCATGCACACTAAATCATGGCTGTCAATGGGCAGTCGTGGCCTACTGGTTAGCGCTTCAGACTTGTAACCGGAAGGTTGCCGGTTCGAACCCCCGACCAGTAGGAACGGCTGAAATGCCCTTGAGCAAGGCACCTAACCCCTCACTGCTCCCCGAGCGCCGCTGTTGTAGCAGGCAGCTCACTGCGCCGGGATTAGTGTGTGCTTCACCTCACTGTGTGTTCACTGTGTGCTGAGTGTGTTTCACTAATTCACGGATTGGGATAAATGCAGAGACCAAATTTCCCTCACGGGATCAAAAGAGTATATATACTTATACAATATAGGCTCCTATTGCTCTCTTCATACCTGCACTACCAGGATGCAAATAGACACTGTTGTATTTTTTCCCTTATTTCATTATTTCATCATCCTACACACCATCCAACAACCACATATTCAAATATAGCTGCAAGCAGCAATGTGGGGGCCAAGCAGTGCGCTTTACCAGGAATGGAGTTGCCATGGCATGAGCAAGCACTCACAGCAAGTTTGATTGCAATTGGATAAAGAATGGCTGAGAAATAAGCTCATTTACTTTGTGATAGTGCCCCTTGAGGCACAAATTACACCAATGTCCTTGTGCGTTCTCAGAATCAGCTACTATGTCCCTGGACTTCATACACCAAAGACTTGCTGAGATGTGAGCTGAATTTGTCTATTACAGCACCCCTAGAGGCCAAATGATGCCAATTTCCTATTGCATCATCACAATCAGATACCAAGTCCCTGTACCAAGTTTGGACTTCATCAAAGCGTTGCTGAGATACAAGTTCACTTCCTGTATTGCAGTGCCCCCTATAGAGGCCAAATGATGCCAATTTCCTAGGGTGTCATCATAATCAGGTAACATGCCCTTATACCAAGTTTGGACTTAGTACATCAAAGCGTTGCTGAGATACAAGCTCACTTCCTGTATTCACCCCTTGCAAGTGACGTCACGTTTTGTTCGCGCCACAGCAAAATAGCCTAGTGGACGGCAAGAACACGAATCAAATCAATGGGTTGTAATGGGACATATCGCACAGCTAGGAGATTATAGTGAGATTTAACCGTAGTAATGCCCTTCCACGACTGTTGGCTTATTGTTTGGAATACAACAACATCCCATGTTCTTGCATAGATATATTTTGGTTTGTTTTCTTTGTGTTTCGGGAGTATTTCAACCACAATTGCATGCTTATCTCCTCAGTGTATGAAGCACAGCAGCGGTTGCTATAGCAACCATAGACTCCGAACAGGACGGCAGATAGCACTTAGGCAAAGTCTTTGGCAAGATCTGAATGTAAACAGATAATACCGTTCAAGTTTTTTTTAAATTTCCTATTTCTTTCAATTCTTTAACTTAACCCTCTAGGCGCCACAGGCGACTATAGTCGACAAGATGCGGTACTGAATAAAACGGCCGATTTAGTCAAATAGGGTGTCATATTTCGTTCGACTTCCACTCCACTAGATGGCAGACATGTCATACGTCATCCCCGAGTCGAAAAAAGGACACGCTTTAAACAAAACTTTCTAGCTACAGCGCGTTGAATCAGTGTATGAAATACCGGAGCTAGTGTGCGTGTGAGCCACTTTGTCAGAGCGATATTGTCAACGTCAGCGAGTATTTGCATTAGATTATCGTCTAATGGCATCAAAAAAGTTTACCTGAAATGAAGTGTTGGGTCTTCTATTCGCGGACCCTGATTCTGAAGGGGAATATCTGCCTTCAGAAAATGACGGTGATTCGTTTAGTGAGGCTTCAGATGCGTCCCTGCCTTGCAATGATGCAGCTGGACAAAGTGAGAGTTTACTCCATAGTTTAGCTTACACCAAGCACAAACGTTGAATCGTTTGCCCAATGTCACTGGTGGGAATAATGTTTCACAGGTTCGGAGTGTTCATCGGGAAGTTAGCAGGGTGTTAGTGGTGTGGCGAACGAGGCTGGAGGTAGCCTAATATCCATAGCGCTAGCTTCTGTCTTCTGAACGTGTGCCTCTCCACAATCGCGGCGACAGTAACGTGGTGGAGCCTTTGTCTAATGCCACTGGGTATGTTAGACGAGGTCGAAGTGCTCATAGGACAGTTAGGGGGGAACGTAGTGGCAGTGTGGGGAGTCGCAATGAGAATGACAGTAGGCCTAGTCCGAGCTGCGCAAATTCTCTCCACTCGGCGCGCGCGAGGCAGATCTGGCCATGCTGCTCGCATGGTGGAGGTGGTGACACGCTCTCTCCCTCTCCCACACACACACACACACATTAGGTCATGCATAGTCTATCACAAGATGATGGGAATGCCGGCCCTGTATGGATAGGGATAGGGAGTCATTATCTCTACAGCAAAAGGCCTGCTACATAAAAAAAAAAAAGTCAGCCATTTAGTAATGATTTACACTGTTGATTTGCTATCTACTTCCCTGATCATTTAGGACATACAGTACACTATGTGTTCCTTTTTGTGTGTTCATGTCCTTGTGATGTGTGTGTCTTTGTCAGCTAAGAAAAAAAACAAAAAAACATCAACAAAAAGAAAAAAAATACTAACATTGTCTCTTGTCTTGTCTCGTCATCTCACTCCTGATCTGTGCCTTGCCGTGGCAAATGAGCTTTTGAACTAAACAGGTCTTGTCTACTTGTGTTTGTGTGTCATCTGAATAATATATATGTGCCCCATACATGGAATCAGAGTGCCTACTGTATGTAGTAAATGGAAAATCTCTACAGCAAAAGGCCAGTCTACTGCTACATGCATTTGGTTTGTTTCTGCCATTTATTAGTAATGATTTACACAGTTTGTTCACTACTTACTATTTACCTGAGCATTCAGTATTGTGCAATATAGCATTCAGAAGGTGAGGGACATTTTGGGGGGAAAGAAGTGGTGCATTTATCATTCAAACATGCAACTTTTCATGAAAATTCTATAATCCAAGATGGCCGCCACCATATGACGTCATAATATGCAAATTAGATATAAACATTTAATCTCTACATACACTTTGGGTCATCCTTAATATTTCTCTAATTTACAGAAAGTCTCTATCTCTTATCACTTTTAAGATATAGCCTTTTGAAATGAAGATGTCAAAATTGATCGTTTCGGAAAAAAACCTCTGGCGCCTAAAGGGTTAAGACATGTAAGAAGTAAGTTTATTCGCTGGGCAATGTACAAACTGATGAGTTACATTAGCCCTAGCACTATGAGCTACGATAAACGTTAGCTAGAATAGCTAGCTTCTAAGTGTGGCAGCTAGTTATTATTTCATGTTCTGATATGACATTCTTAAAGTTTTGACTATGTTACAACTGATAAAAGCAAGACAAATAAACTAACCAAATCGCTTTGCAATATTTTAGTCCAGAAATACTTATGGGTGTTCATTTACCATAATGTTAATTACAGTAGCCTAACGTAACGTTATCTCCCCTTGCTGTTACCACCAGTTTTAATAACTTTACATTTGCGATCATGACCCATTTCATCTAACAACACCACTGGCATCTTCTTTGACTATCAGACCCCAAACAGCAATACATTGAACTACAAAGATGTTATAGTAATGGTGTTCAGTTCATCATAATCTTTATGACATAATGTAATTTGCCGTCCGTCTCCCATCTTTTTGCCATCCAGCATGGAGCCGTCATGTGTCTGCAAGGGGTGAATTGCAGCGCCCCCTATAGAGGCCAAATGATGCCAATTTCCTAGTGCGTCCTCACATTCAGATAACAAGTCCCTATACCAAGTTTGGACTTCATACATTAAAGCATAGCCGAGATGTTGGCCCACTTCCTGTTTTGCAGCTTCATCGCCATATTTGATTGGCTGTCATGGGCCAATAAACTTGAAATTTAAAAATCTGACAAGTATCGTTTGTGCGGCTCGGTCTGGAGATCATCTCCGCCAAGTTCTGTGAAAATCAGATGAAATTTGTAACCACTGAAACTTTTCGTAGAGTTTGGACTAAATCCAATATGGCGGAGGTCCAATATGGCGGAAAGTGATGGAATAGGGGTCGATGAACTCGGGATGGTCCAAGGATTCACACGCTACCTCAATTGTGAAAATCAGACAAAAGAGTCAAGGATCACGCGCATGAACACATGTCCAGCGTTGAACTGGTAGTGGCGCTAGAGTGTTCAATGTATATGCATAAAAATTGCTGTGAGTGATTGGGACAGTGTCCTGACTAGGGTTGCAAAATTCCGGGAATTTTCAAAGTTGGAAACTTTCCATGGGAATTAACAGGAATATACGGAAATTAACGGGAATAAACGGGAATTAATGGGAATAAACTGGGAATTTTTAATATGGCAAGTTAGTCTATAACAGGGAACTTAAATGTAGTGGACAAAACCCCATCATAATATTAGTTAAAACAACCTGATTTAATGCAATTTCAGTCAAATTTCTACCCTGCAGAGGCGTCAATCCCATGCACACAGCAATCAGCATAGGCTACTAGACATAAAGGAAACCTATGATGCATTCATGTGCATGGGGAAAATAAATTCCCAGTGAAAATGTCATCTCATGTGGGAATAACTGGTGTGAAACTGGGGGAAGTTTGCAAACAGAGTTGCCCAGTTATGGGCTTGTCGTCACTTTTGTCCTCATTCAAATGGGTGTACGTCATTTTGCATAAACTGTAATGGGACGATTAATCTGTCTGATTAAGCTTGACAATTTATATATCATTTACATAATCTATAAGGTTGGGTTGGTATGTTGTGTCATTATTTGTTTTACCATTTTCTGGGATTCTAACTGAAGAAATTGTCAGTCAATGTTCCAACCAATTGGATTTTGTTGTTGAGTGGCGTGGTGTATCTTGGGCAGTTCAGTGGTTTCAGTGTCGCTAGCTTAGCACGCTAGTAAACCATAGGCAGAGAATGGGATTCCCGCTAGCATGTTAGCTATCTTTGTATGCTAAGCTAAACGAAAATACGAACAAACAAATCATATTGCTTATTACGAAACAAAATGTTAATGTCTGTATATGAAACAGTAGGAATTACAAAAAAACTCCCAGTTAATTCCCGTAAATTCCCATTAATTCCCATAATTTCCTTTAATTCCATGAAAGTTTCCAATTTGGAATATTTCCAAAATTCCCCAGCTTAACTTCCCATGGAAAGTTTCCGGTAAGTTTCCGGAAATTTACCGGAATTTTTCCGCCCCTTTGCAACCCTAGTCCTGACAAATGGTATCGAGTTTTATTATGTTAACTCAAAGCGTCACAGAGATGTTAGTCCACTTCCTGTTTGGCGGGTTCATCGCCATAATTGATTGGCTGTCACGGGCAAACAAAAATGAAATTGAAAAATCTGACAAGTATCGTTTGTGCGGCTCGGGCAGAAGATCATCTCCGCCAAGTTCCGTGAAAATCGGATGAAATTTGTGAACGCTGGAACTTTTAGTAGAGTTTGGACTAAATCCAATATGGGGGAGGTCCAATATGGCGGAAAGTAACGTAATAGGAGTCATGGAACTCAGGTCGGTCCAGGGATTACAACAGTGCCTGATTTGTGAAAATCGGACCCACCGTTCAATGGTCACGTGCGTGAATGCAATCCAGGTTCGACCCATTGGTGGCGCTAGAGTGTTGGGCATAGAGTTCTGTAAATTGGCGAGAGTGATCATGGGACGGTTCTGAATCAGTGCGCCGAATTTCATAACTTTAGACCCAGCGGTTCTGTTTTCGGCCAAATTTGACCCGTTGGTGGCGCTAGACGGCTGGGTTTAGAGATCCGTAAATGAGTGTGAGTGGTCAGTGGAGTGTCCCAAAACTTTCTGCCAAATTTCAGCACTTTTTAGCCATGCAGTCTATGGGCTGCCATAGACTCCAATGGCGGAAGTGTAATAATAGAAAAAGCTAGTAACTCAATGGGTGCCTTCGCAGCTTCGCTGCTAGGCCCCCAATTAAACACCTCTGGGTTTTGACATGTTGGGAACTTGCTAGAGTGACTTTACATTAAAAAGTTAGATTAGAATAATCTGGTGGAAACATTTTTAGAAGCCCTTATAATAGAAAGACAAGCACTTAGCTCCACATACCTGAAGGTCTGCAATTTTTCCATTGAGGAATGGAGTGACTTTAATCTTGTGATTTTTTTCTCCATCAATTTTCACCTCGTGGTCCTGCTTATCAGTCAGGCCTTTGGCAACTGTGAGAAGAGATTTCATGAGTGGCTGAATGTTGTATGACAAAGAATGTCCACTAGAGGGCACAATAGGGGAGAGGAAATTACTCAAAATAAAGAGGAAGTACACTTGATCCCGAGAGCTTGTTGCTGGATAACTAACAGTCAGAAATAAATCACATGTAGTTAAGCAGGTCTCTCCCTAGAGTCATTCTGTGTTTGTGTGTGTGTGTGTGTGTGTACAGGGATTGAATTGTACATACTATTGTTCTCTACGAAGGTGACGACCACATTGCCAGAGTCATGCAGCATGTCTGTCTCCTCCACCTCCCCACCCCCATTCTTCCTCTTAGAGAAATAGATCTCCAGTTTGTCCAGCAGACGATCCTCGGACTCCATTTTGGGCAGGTTGGACACCAGAACACGTTGAGGACATACCTGAGTATCCAGCTGAGAGATGGTGAACAAGTACACTTACTTGCACATCCACTTACATTTAAAAATGAATACCATGCCATTCTTACACTAAAAATGACATGATAATAATTTACACTAGCTCAAGTTTGAGTATTAAACAAACTACCCAAAACTGGCTTACACATTAACATGAAGATAAATTGTTATTGCAACAGCACCATATCAGTGCTATGACATCAAGGTATTAACAGTACCTCTACATAGCTGGGCACCAAGAGATGTACAGGTAAGGCCTGCACATTGAGAGTGATGTTACCATCCAGCTGAACCTCATGGTCCCTCATTTTTAGGATATGTTGAGCCACTAGAGTGGAAAGATGGGAGAGACGAATATTCAAACTAGAAATGGCACTAGTCATGACAGCAAATGTTTTAAGTTACATTTGGTAGACCCTAGCCTTCCTCATACTTAAATACATAAATTCTTAAGTAACTACTTATCACACCTTAAGTTCATCATGCATTCTGGGTTTAAGTCATTAAGAAATGTTGAGATACCTGTACATGTTGTTTGCATGCACTTTAAAGGATTAATTTACCCATGATCCCTTCAAAAAACCTTCTTATAACTCTGAAAAAGGCCTTTTCAGTTTTGGTAATCTACAGTTGTTTTGGCTGTTTACCTCTTGCCTTTGCTTCATTTCAGGTCATTGACTGTACATTGATCTACTTAAATAATACTTCAATAAAAATGGGTTGTTGACGCTTACCTGTCTCATCCTCAAAAGTGATCAGTGCAGTGCCACCTTCCATGGGGTACAAAATTCTGGCAATTATGTCAAACCCTGAGGAATCCCCCCCGCCAGATGTCTGGCCCTTGAAAACCACTTTTCTCTCAGGCACTGCAGTAGACACCTGGGGATTGTTCCAGAAAGAGGGTTTTGTCAAATATCTGAGTTTGTTCACCTTGACATTAGGGATTTCCGTTCCGATAAGACACTTAACTCAAATCTTGAATCAATTATCACAGCAACTGACTCTGTGAACCTAGTTGGCCTATATTTCTGCCTATATAGAAATAGCTATATGGCTATAAAAAATCACTGTTTTTGTTGTTAGGGTTGTATAGTCCTTTCCAAGTCACTGGCCAAAATATATAGCCTGGGTGACCCCAGACGAACCTTTTAGAAAATTTGAACGTTGTTGAGCTTTGTTGAATTTGAACGTTGTTGTGTACACCTTGGTCAATTGTTCGCTTTAAGCCACATACAAAATGGTAAGCAACAAGGCAATAGCCATGAACCCTTTGCATCTGCTTGCCACATTTTAGGCTCAACATCTTTTTTCATAGTATACCCACATCTGGAATATCGCCGTGAAACATGCAACAACTATAACAACAACAATAACAACAGGGCCTTCAGAAAGAATTCTGACAGAACCACAATGAACGCACACAGGCCCTCTGTCTTGAACTTGCGTTACTGAAAGTAAAACAATCACCCCAGAATGCAATGACACACACACAGACACACACACACAGACACACACACACACACACATACACACACCTAGAACCACAGACACACACACACCTTTTCCCCATCATAGTACGCCACTATGAGTGGCATGTGCCAAACTCACATCTGATTGCTGTCTCAGGCTGTAGTTGGTTTCCTCCATTTTCTGGATGTCCTGCTGCACGCTCTGAATCTCTGACTTGAGCCTGCTCTGCTCTTCCATGAGGTCAGTGATTTTCCTCTGCAGCACAGACAGATAGCATTCATATTAATAACATCGGACTCATTTTTATACAGCATCTTTCAGAAGCTCGTCTCTGCTCTCTTCTGTGGCAGCACAACACTGATGTATCATTTCAGAGGGACAAATCAGCAGTGTCCAGGCATTTACCATGACTGACACATTTTCAGATTAAATAACAAGTGAGGAAGGGCTGCAGGTTGTGTGCCCATCCTAATGCCTGAACAGGTTGTAAAATAATATGCAACTATACGGCACAAAATAGACAACCATAAAACCCAAATATGTAAACTCACTTTCTCCATTTCCAAGACATCTTCTTGCCTCTTCTCCTCAGCCTGCAGGGCTGCCCTCATGGTAACAGCGCGCTGGTCAAACTGTTTGGTGAAGTGCAAGTTGGTTTCACAGGCCTCAATAAGCACTTTTTGATCACTGATGATACCTTCATATTGCATCTGAGAAGAGGACAAAAAATAAGGACAGCTGTGATTTCTGCAAGCATACAGCCACATTTAATCTATGAATAAACAAACATAAACTGGCTTACTTTGCATTTATTTATTTCAAACTGGATTCTTTGCAGTTCAGGATCTGAGACCAGTGAGTAATCCTGAAAAACAACAGTCAGTCAGTCTGTCTGTCTGTCAAGAAAGTCAGTGTTTTTATGATAAGCACTGGGGTGTCAGTTGCCTCTTACCTCATCAGAGGACATCATTGTAGGTTTATTTAGGGTCCTGTGAAAAGCAATGACATATTAGTTTATGTATTACGTTTCTTCATTTAACCTACAAAGACTAGGCCAATCTCCTGGTTTGATCTGTAGGCCTGTAAGCCTATAACCTACTTTGGCAATCAGTGGAACATCTGCAGCATAAAAGGCTAGCCTTCTGTTATTTGTTTGTCAGATGGCTATTTTTAAGTAGTTCGTTAAATTATTAAAGGTAAGTAATGACAATTTTCTGATGTTATCCTTACGTTAGGCTACTTTCACTTTGTCTGTTCGATAACATTCCGCTAAGAAATCGTTTACAAACTGGTTAACAGTTCAACTCCATTGTGAATCCAACTGCTGTAGGCTACTAAAATATTCTTATTGACATAATATAGAATGTAGATGATTATCCTATGTTCATTTTCAACGATATCCAAAGTCTTCTACACTTACGTGAATCAACGCAGATCCGCACCATAGACTGTAGCCTAAAGCTCCGTATGCCTACTGAACGAGAGATCTTCGTTTCAGTTTCATTTCTCTGCCATGGTTTCCTTTGCCACTCAGGCAGCCATCTGTTTTCAGTAGAAATGTGAAGCTATTCCAACTGGTTTCTTAGAACTGTTTCGTTATATCAATTGTGTAGATAGTCGATATTAAAACTGTTTTTGTTTTGTTTTTTAATACCTGCATTCACACGACATAGGTATCTGGGCGTCTGAAAAACTGTAGCCTACCTAACTCAGCGTTTGCTGTAAGCCTTGCATTTTTAATTTATCATGACAGGTTGAGGGGCTTTCCATGTAGTAGACCGTAGCCTATGCGTGCAAAACCCACGCTGATAAACATACATGACCAACCCACCTGCGGATTGACATTCGTCCGAGCCTATTGGATAGGCTCAGGAAGCGCTCCTCGCTGCTCGCCATGATCAGTGGGCGCGTTTAATGACAAAAATTGAAATTAAATCAAGAGTGGTTGCACACGTTGGGAGTGTTCCGTACGCTGCTATACAGTGAAGGTAAGCTTGCACTTTTGAAATATGTTAGGTGCTATTAATGTAACCTCAATTTCTTGTGAAGAAGCTAAACTACTTTAAATCAACATAATTTGCAACAATGGCACTCATTTTTAAGTCTATTTCAATTAATTGACAGTCAACAGTTTGGTATTATACTTACACCGTAATGAAAATGTCTGACTCTATAAAGTGTAGCCTACCTAGGAAATGTAGGAAATTGATTAAAGAAAACTGTACCTAGGAAACTAGGACTTTTTTTCACCAGGCTTTTATGCCGAAATTGACAGGCAGAATAACTAAGATGCTTGAGTCTGACATATTTTAAATTGGGCGAAAAAGAAAATGTTTCACGTCGATCAAGTCGCAGTCAAAACCAGACAAGAGAAATGTTCGGTTTATAACAGGTCTGGTTAAAGAGAACGGGGGGACTTTGGTAGGCTACAATCTTTGAAAGGCTACAGGCAAACAGGGAAGTTGTGGAAAGTGAAAGTTGGCACAGTATTGGATTAAAGGTGGAAATGATTTGGTCAGTCAGAATTTTCTTAATATTTAAATATCATATATAACACAGCCCAATGATGCTTCAATTTTAGGCGTCTCAAATAGCCATTGGGGAACATCCTCTTCAAAAAAGAGAGGCTCCTGCCTAGACCATACCAGCATTACTGTAAGCAGAAGTGAGAGAAAGATGGGAAAGTGTCTCATGTGTAAAAATCAGCAAATCATGGGGGGACTCGATTTACTTCCCTTTTTCTTGTTTCATCCCTTTGTTCCCAGATGTTCAAGGAGGCTGTGGTCTTGCTAGCCATACAGGCCCTGCTGGTCTCTAGTGACTCTGTGTGCCCTGACAGAGATGTGTGTGAGAATGAACACACTTGCTGCCAAGGTCCCACCGGAGAGTACAGCTGTTGTCCTCATCACCAAGTGAGTTAGCCTTGCTAAACACTTTTATTTAAAGTTAGAATTATTAATTTATTTATTTTAATCAAGTTATTAAAATACCATAGCTAATATAACACAGACTAGTGCTTATGATGCCATGGCAAGTTCTCAAGCGCTGTTTCAAGATTTGAAAACATTTCATTTACGGCTTTGAAACATGTGCACAAAGCTCAATCAGCAAGAAGCTTCTTTAGTTGTTCCTCTTAATATTCATCCCCTTCAAAGTCAGCTGAATGTTCAAATAAGAATTTGAATATGCACCTTGCTGATAAGCTCTCTAACAAAAACACTCTACCCACACACTGTGTGGCTTCATTGCAATAACTCAGTTCTAGATATCCCCTTTATTACTACTCATTTACACAATGGGTGAACTTAGGACGAATGTGATCTTCCCTTGATAACCAAATTATTGTATTATATTCTGTGTGTGTGTGTGTGTGTGTGTGTGCACAGGGTGAGTGCTGTGATGATCACTTATTCTGCTGCCCTGAACACACTATCTGCCTTATGGAGGAGGAGCACCCAAGATGTGTCAACGATACCATCTCACTACCAAGGACAGCGAGGATTGCAAGCCGACAGTCCAGCCTCTTAAAAGTACAAAATAATCATATCATAATGATGAATGAAACTGTTACAGAGCATGATGAAGTGTGTGTGTGTGTGTGGGTGTGAGGTGTGTGTTCAACTCAAAGATTCACCTCTGCATATCGTACATTCATTTTGTCATCTGAGAATTAACAAGGTTTATCTGAATTGTGTTCATACCATTTTGGTTTTATATATATATATATATATATATATATATATATATATATATATATATATATATATTATAAATAATAGAATATTAGTATTTGGGGCCAATCTTTTTTTTTTTTTTTACTATTTATGAACATGGCAGAAGAAGAGGGACAGCAGAGATCAAATGCTTTCAAAGCTGTCAAAGTCAAAGAATGCTTGTCTGATATGAAACTACAACACAGACAAAAACAAAAAAACTATGGGAATTAAGTCTCATAATGATGCGTGTTTGATTGACAGTGGTTCTTCTCAACCCTCTCAGTCTCTGCGGGTGATCTCTGCCTCTCCTGAAATAAAGGATGCTGTGGTGTGTCCAGACAAGAGTTTCTGTCCCGCAGAGTTCTCCTGTGTTAAGCTGCCCATCACCTTTGGATGCTGTCCCATAACACAGGTACCCCCTCACCTGTGGCCACTGCCCAACCATAGAACTATTGGTAACACATGGTTTCTACTGTATATATGCATGAAGGACAGGCTGCATTCTTGAATTATTGTCTCAAAATCTCACTGTAATGCCAATGTGTGCAGAGTAAACAAACAAGAAGTGAACAAATATCTACAAGTAGTCGTAGTTAACTTGTAACCTTGTCACTGCTATTTATAAATGGGGTGAGTAGACACAAATTCACTAGAATAATTGCCTCGAAAACTGACCTGGGATGAGGAATAACAGACAGATGTAACCAGTGATTTAGAACCACTGTGACAGAAACACAGTGTACACTCCTACACACAGTTACGAAGAGCCATTGATCATAAAGACATTCTTGATGTGAAAAAAACAGTGATCATCCATGACAAGACAGATTGATTGACAGTCATTTGTTTGTTTGTTTGTCTGTCTGCAGGGCATTGTGTGTGCAGATGGAAAACACTGTTGTCCTGAGGGTCTTGAGTGTAGTTCTGATGGAAAATCCTGCGTTCAACCACAAGGTCAGACCCGATGAATTTTTGACTTGTTTGACCTTTTCAGCTGCTTCAAAGCTGCCAGTTTCGATCCGCATGTGAGAAAAGGAAGTGAATCACAGTATTATTTTTTCTACCACTGATTGTTAACCAGTGAAAGAGAAGAGAGTTTATGTACAGAGTACATCCTTTCTTAATATCAGGTAGAATGTTGAGAGTAATCATGTCAACCTCAAATGTTTTTTTTTTATTTCATCCAAAACAAAGCAGACTTGATTTGGCTAGGTGTGTAAACAAGCACGATACCAAGGAAGTATGTTTTAATACCTGGGAAGGGCCCTTATCTGGAATGTTTCCATGTTTGATTGCAAAACCAGGTGTTTGCAGTAACTGTGAAAATCTCAACTTTGCTAGCACAAAAAAGCAAAGTGGCAGGGTGACCAATAGCGGAATCCACTCTATAGAGGAAGCCTATCACCCACGGAACTATCTAAAATAAAAAAGACAATAGAGGAAGTGAAAAAGATAGTGTTGGGGAACTCGGAGAACCTGTTTGTCTGACCACTTTATCTTCTACATGTGCTATCTGATATCGCCGGATTACAGCGACTACGCTAAAATAAAACTAACCGGGCCGTTTCTAGATTAGGACAATGGCTGGGTCGGCTATAAAACGCTTTGGTTTACTCATCCAACTCTAGGGACTGCGGGGAGTGACCAAATTTCACCTAGGGGTGGCGTATTCCTTTAAAGGGAAGCACCTTGTGTTATACGCACAGGTTTTATATGCACAGCCCTCAGATTATCTACCTTGATCAAGAGCTGGACATTTACTAGAGTTCTGGCTAGCTTGTCTCTAGGGATGGGCAAAGCGAGGCTTTATGAAACACTGAAACGTTCGAAGCAATTGTGCCGAATTGTTCCGAAGCTTTGAAACAATTCCGACACCTCAGAGCTGTTTAGGGTGAAACAAATCTGTCAAATGCTTCGTATTGGAGATGAAGTCTTTAAAACTCGTGGCTCGCTGTGTTACCTGTGTTCAGTCTTTGCCAAAAGCTAGGCAGCATGCCCTTGGTCAATACTGGATGGGAGACCACAACTCACAATAAAGAGAATCTTATTGCTGCCACTATGTGTTCTCTAAATAACTTTCTTCTTATAAAAACTCTCGATTTTTGACCATTCTGAGAGTTTAGTTGAAACGGTGTGGTTAATGGTGAAGTAAGAAAACATAAACAGATACGATCTGAAACAATACCTTACAAATCAAACGGGGATCGAACCACATTTGAGCAGCCTGGGCCACCGTGCAAAAACCACCCTCACTAACCACTACACCATCATGGTTATTGCTTAAGAGAAAGCTACACTGTTACGCGCGTGCACGCCTGCCGACACCGGTGAAATGCACCAAAGGTTCACTTAACTTTGGTCACATGACATGGGGATTTTGAACGATGTTTCAAAGCAGTGGTCACATGACATGGCTGTTTTGAACCACGTTTCGAAGCCTCGACACTGATTCGATACGTCGGTTTCGAAAGTCACACCCCTACTTGTCTCACATTCCCACTCAAGACCAGATGAAAAGTTAGAAAGTGTGACATGTCTTAGCAGCATAAACCACAGATGAATAAGGACAGCTTGTTTAACATTACTTTCAGGACAAGCTCAGTCAGGCCTCACTGTGCAGTACATTTGGTCTGGTATGCCATCCCTGCAAAGTCACAACAACTCTGTCCCTGGAGCTGTTGATTTGTGGGTTGAACGGTTCTTGACATGGCTGTGTGTTTGCGTCCACAGAGCCTGTGGTGGCTGTGATATGCGGGGATGGCAAGTCTGAGTGCCCACAGGGGACTTCCTGTAGCCAGTCCTCGGATGGACTCTGGGGATGTTGCCCCTTCCCCCGGGTATGTACTGTACTGTAATTTAATTTCATTTACTGTAAGATTTGGGTATGTAACACCGTCATATGGAGAGGACAGATAAAGTCCAAGAAGTTAGAGAACTGAGAAGCATGTTTTGTTTATAATGTTGTTTGAAAGAACAGCATGAAATGAAAAGAAACAGAAACAGAGAGATTCCTTTACAGAAATGCTAGGTGTTCGTTTCTATTCTGTATTAGCAGTTAGGTTTGACAAGCTTCTCTTATCCTTCAGGCGGTTTACTGTGATGATGATGAACACTGTTGTCCCAAGGACAGCACCTGTGATGTCAAGAACTCTAAATGCATATCCTCCACCAATCAGCATATGCCAATGTGGGCCAAATTTCCTGCCCGCTTGAGAGCTGACTGGGAGGACCATGATGGTACACTCGCTCCCCACCACACTACTCTTAATGATGTTATCACCTCCGCCATTCACGGCTGATATGCTAACTGGGTCTGTCTTATCTGTTTTTACTGACTACCCACAACCCAAGCAGTCACTCCAGAGACATCAAGCCAGCCAGAGGCTGCAATGGGTACGAATTTCACTACACACGCACACTCAAACAGAGGTGCTGTTGAAGAGGATGGTTAAAGGGAAATTCTGGTATTTAGCACTTTGAGTCCCTTTTCTGGTTTGTTTTGGATGAACTAGAGTGGTGGACACCGAAATTTTGATGATTGGTCCTGTCTCGACTTTTCTGACTCGTTTTGAATTGCCTTTGACTAGTCAGACTGGCTGCCTACAGGTATGCTCAAACATGTCCTAAAACAACCCTTAACGTCCGTTTTCAAAACTGTGCAACACACCGAGTGGTTAGTGGTGTTCGTTGATGTTCCAAAACATGGTCAAGAAGTGTCTGCTAAATGTAATGTAATGTAAAGTAGCGTAGCGAAATACAGTTCCTGTCGTGTTTTATTTGCCATTTTGTAAAATCCCATTGATTTCTGTTGGAAGACTCATTGCACGTTGATATTACTGCGCCACCGTCTATGCTTCAGGCTCAAATATTGAGCGGAAGTTTATACGCGGTTGTGAGGTGTCTGAAAAAATAGTTCCACAATAGCAAATAAGACGGCTGGAAATCATACATTGCGCCAATATATTTGATTTTAATAATCAACGAACACCACTAACCACTCCGTGAGTTGCACAGTTTTGAAAACGAACGTTAAGGGTTGTTTTAGGACATGTTTGAGCATGCCTGTAGGCAGCCACTCTGACTAGTCAAAGGGGATTCAAAACGAGTCAGAAAAGTCGAGACAGGACCGATCGTCAAAATTTCGGTGTCCACCACTCTAGTTCATCCAAAACAAACCAGAAAAGGGACTCAAAGTACTAAATAACGGAATTTTCCTTTAAGTCCAAGCCATTTCAATGGATTGGGGACCACTGAACGTGACTAACTTTGTGCTGACTCTAGAGTGACCCTTATGCTACTATATGCATCTCAGACACTCTCTTTGTCTTCCCTACAGCTAGAGAAGTTCCCTGTGATGACAAAGTGGCCTGTGAAGATGGCAACACTTGTTGTAAGACTACAGCAGGTGACTGGGCCTGCTGTCCTCTTCCGAAGGTAGTGTGCCTAGAACTGAAACTGCCTAGAACTGAAAGCCACTATCTTTATATGTTTGAGGCCTTGCTTTGCCACTGATGCAACATGCTGCTCTGGGGGTCTATTTGTCTTCCTTTGTGTGTCTGGTTATGAATTATAAATTATATGTTATACATATCTTATATGTTATTGTATGATTATTATGTGTGATATATTTTTAAGGCTGTCTGCTGCGATGACCACATTCACTGCTGTCCAGAGGGGACGACCTGTGACACCGCGGGAGGATCCTGCCTCAGTGCCACCGGGGCTGTATCCATGCTGACGAAGCTGCCAGCCGTGGCACTGCCCCCTAAAGAAAATGATGTAACATGTGACTCCACTGCTAGCTGTCCAGACGGGACCACCTGCTGCAAGAATGAACAGGGACAGTGGGCCTGTTGCCCCCTGCCTGAGGTAATGACTTCAAATCAGATAGATAGATAGATAGATAGATAGATAGATAGACTCTTTTATTCATCCCCGCAGGGGAAATTAAGATGTCCAGCAGCAGTGTGTTGTCTACCAACAAGCATTCTCACTGCAATACACTCATAAAAACCCTGATGACAACAGTTAATACAAATAAAGAGAGTCACAAAACAAACTACTATCATTAGTAGTAATAAATAATAATGCACTTCAAACAGGACCGTTGGGTAGTCTTATGGCTGCCGGAACAAACGCCATGTCTGACATCAAGTCCATTGTTAACTATCTTTAGCTGCTTTCAGACATAGGTGTAAGTCTGTATGTTCTCGCATATCAAGCGGTTGGGCTGTATATTTGAACAACCTATCCTGATATTTACAACTCCGAACATAGGCGGCTCTTACACTACACCCCTCCTAGTATTTTGGACGGACATTATGTAAATGAGCTCATGTCTGAATGAAGCGGAAAAACATGCAGATTCTGTTCATGTGCGTGTTCCACCTCGTGGAGATTCTGTTCATGTGCGACAGTGTCGTTCACACATAATGTCCGCATGTAAGCATCATATCTGAATCACCCGAAGGGTCGGACATCCGTTTAACAAAGATTCGCATATAGTGCGGAGGACATGTCTGAAAACAGTGTTTACATGCTTTACAGGGGTCTTGTTGTGTGCACACTTCTAATGCCGATTCTGTGCCTGTATGCCCTCTTTATCCAACTCCTGCATAATGAGGACATGAGTTGTGCACGCAACTCAGGAGGTCTCTTTGTCCTCATTTGTGAAACCATTGTCTGGCAGTATATTGGCTTATACGTCTTACATCTTATGTATGTTCTAGGCTGTCTGCTGCGATGACCACATTCACTGCTGTCCAGAGGGGACGACCTGTGACACCGCGGAAGGATCCTGCCTCAGTGCCACCGGGGCTGTATCCATGCTGACGAAGCTGCCAGCCTTGGCACTGCCCCCTAAAGAAAATGATGTAACATGTGACTCCACTGCTAGCTGTCCAGACGGGACCACCTGCTGCAAGAATGAACAGGGACAGTGGGCCTGTTGCCCCCTGCCTGAGGTAATGACCTCAAATCAGATAGATAGATAGATAGATAGATAGACTCTTTTATTCATCCCCGCAGGGGAAATTAAGATGTCCAGCAGCAGTGTGTTGTCTACCAACAAGCATTCTAGCATTCTCACTGCAATACACTCATAAAAACCCTGATGACAACAGTTAATACAAATAAAGAGAGTCACAAAACAAGCTACTATCATTAGTAGTAATAAATAATAATGCACTTCAAACAGGTCCGTTGGGTAGTCTTATGGCAGCCGGAACAAACGCCATGTCTGACATCAAGTCCATTGTTAACTATCTTTAGCTGCTTTCAGACATAGGTGTAAGTCTGCATGTTCTCGCATATCAAGCGGTTGGGCTGTATATTTGAACAACCTATCCCAACATTTAGAACTCCGAACATAGGCGGCTCTTACACTACACCCCTCCTAGTATTTCGGACGGACATTATGTAAATGAGCTCATGTCTGAACGAAACGAAAAACATGCAGATTCTGTTCATGTGCGTGTTCCACCTCGTGGAGATTCTGTTCATGTGCGACAGTGTCGTTCACACATAATGTCCGCATGTAAGCATCATATCTGAATCACCCGAAGGGTCGGACATCCGTTTAACAAAGATTCGCATATAGTGCGGAGGGCATGTCTGAAAACAGTGTTTACATGCTTTACAGGGGTCTTGTTGTGTGCACACTTCTCATGCCGATTCTGTGCCTGTATGCCCTTTATCCAACTCCTGCATAATGAGGACATGAGTTGTGCACGCAACTCAGGAGGTCTCTTTGTCCTCATTTGTGAAACCATTGTCTGGCAGTATATTGGCTTATACGTCTTACATCTTATATATATGTTCTAGGCTGTCTGCTGCGATGACCACATTCACTGCTGTCCGAAGGGGACGACCTGTGACACCGCGGGAGGATCCTGCCTCAGTGCCACCGGGGCTGTATCCATGCTGACGAAGCTGCCAGCCTTGGCACTGCCCCCTAAAGAAAATGATGTAACATGTGACTCCACTGCTAGCTGTCCAGACGGGACCACCTGCTGCAAGAATGAACAGGGACAGTGGGCCTGTTGCCCCCTGCCTGAGGTAATGATCTCAAATCAAACGCCATGTTTGACATCAAGTCCATCTTCCCAAGCAACTTGTCTTGGAATGCTTTACCAGGGTCTTGTTACATTCACCCTTTTAATGCCTAATTGCCCTTTATCCAACTCCTGCACATATACGGGGGCTTAAGTTTTGCATCCAACTCAAGAGGTCTCTCCTTTGTCTTTCTTTGTGAAACCAACGTCTGGTAGTATTTTATGTCTGACATGTTCTTATTATGTTATGTTTTCTAGGCTGTCTGCTGCGATGACCACATTCACTGCTGTCCGAAGGGGACGACCTGTGACACCGCGGGAGGATCCTGCCTCAGTGCCACCGGGGCTGTATCCATGCTGACAAAGCTGCCAGCCTTGGCACTGCCCCCTAAAGAAAATGATGTAACATGTGACTCCACTGCTAGCTGTCCAGACGGGACCACCTGCTGCAAGAATGAACAGGGACAGTGGGCCTGTTGCCCCCTGCCTGAGGTAATGATCTCAAATCAAACGCCATGTTTGACATCAAGTCCATCTTCCCAAGCAACTTGTCTTGGAATGCTTTACCAGGGTCTTGTTACATTCACCCTTTTAATGCCTAATTGCCCTTTATCCAACTCCTGCACATATACGGGGGCTTACGTTTTGCATCCAACTCAAGAGGTCTCTCCTTTGTCTTTCTTTGTGAAACCAACGTCTGGTAGTATTTTATGTCTGACATGTTCTTATTATGTTATGTTTTCTAGGCGGTCTGCTGCGATGACCACATTCACTGCTGTCCGAAGGGGACGACCTGTGACACCGCGGGAGGATCCTGCCTCAGTGCCACCGGGGCTGTATCCATGCTGACGAAGCTGCCAGCTACTACTGTGCCCTCTGAGGTAAAGGAGGCACCTTTAGGAGTGAAGTGTGACTCCACAACCTCCTGTCCTGATCACACCACCTGCTGCTTCATGAAAAAGGAGAACAAATGGGGCTGCTGTCCATTTCCTAATGTGAGCCTGGGTAACACACACATACACACACATATGCAAAATATACATACATAGTCACCCAGGATACAATGAACAAATCTAGCCAAAAATGACTCAAACTCAAATAACCCCAAATGGCCCCACCAGATAACATATCCGACCTCTTTTTGGACTTTTCCCCTCTTTTTTTCACCCCCTCTCTCCTCTCCTCAGGCCTTATGCTGTGAGGACGGGGAGCACTGCTGCCCAGCGGGCTACAAGTGTAACACGGACACGACCACGTGCACCAGGGGAGACACCGTCATCCCCTGGTACAACAAGCTGCCCGCACAGGGCCCTGCCACGCCCAGTGAAGCCATCACCACGGTGACCTGTGACTCCGACAGCAGCTGCCCCTCTGGCTCCAGCTGCTGCCAGCTCTCCAATGGGAAATGGGGATGCTGCCCACTGATTGAGGTAAGGGTGTGTGTGTGTGTGTGTGTGTGTGTGTGTGTGTGTGTGTGTGTGTGTGTGTGTGTGTGTGTGTGTGTGGCAGTCCGGTCATCAGGACACACTGCAGCTCCATGAGATAACACTCCAGTAGATGGAGCATAAAATGCAAAGCTAGAGCCTGGGAACAGACAGGTGACGTGTCCATACAGTCTCATGTTTGAGTATGCTACAAGTCCATACAGTCTCATGTTTGAATATTCTACAAGTCCATACAGTCTCATGTTTGAGGATGCTACTGTACTCATCTACTCTTCAATTTGTAGCATATGGTAATGAACTTCATGGGCTGAAATTCTGTTTTGTACAGCCGACACAATTTGCAAAGGAGATAGTCGTACTAAACATGGAGAAAATGATGTTCTGTAGCATACTCTACTACTACACTATTTGATAAGATAGCGAGATGAATGGCCAGAGTGTAAGAGCAGTCATTTATTGTAGGCTACTTTTCTTATCAGAATGAGTTTAGTGAAAGTGAATTGCTCGGCGTGGTGAATCAGCTGACCCGGTTTGTGAAAGTTCATGATGTGTTGAAGAGCAGTGCTCTGTAATATTCACCCTCACCTCCCCCCCCCCACACACACTCTCCCAGGCTGTGTGCTGCTCAGACCAGGCCCACTGCTGCCCACGGGGCTACACCTGCAACCTGGAGGCTGGGTCCTGCCAGAAGTCCGTCTTGTTTCAGGCTCAGATGCTTCCCCTGATCAGGCTCGTGGAACAGGAACCAGAGACGCCTGACACCTTGCACGAGGACGATCTGGGGATCCATTGTGATGACCAGGTCTCTTGCCCAATTCAGGAGACGTGCTGCATGGCCGAAGGAGGCTGGGGCTGCTGCCCGGCTCAAAAGGTGCGTGATTGCTTTTGTCGATTTCTGCTCAGTCTGAAAGCAACCTTCCCTAATTATCACTTTAAAAAAAATCTAAAGCTCCAAGTTGTCTTTTTAAGTCATATTTCTCTATGAAACATGGCAACTGTTTTCATTCTATGAAACACTACCAATCAGGAGTGGGTAATCAGTGTAAAATAAATACAATAATTTTACAGATTTACCTTGGTGGCACAACTCATCTGTCTAAGTTAATGTCTCAATGTATATCAATTAATGTTGATCTCTATTAGAAAAGACTTTAAATACTAGTGTACAAAATGCATCAATGATAACATCACTCTCTCTTTCTCTCGCTCTCTCTCTCTCTCCTGTGCTGTCCTCACAGGCCACCTGTTGTGCTGACAAGAAGCATTGTTGTCCAGCAGGATACACCTGTGGCGAGGGAGGTACTTGTATTCAGGCCACCAGGTTCTACAAAGATAACTGGCAGGTGTTCTTCTCAAAGAAGAAAAGAGCACTTGTCTATTGAAAGTTATGACATGGCTCCATACATTACACACACATACAGTTCATTTATACCTTATATCCATTTTAATGATTTGGCCAGTGGGGAGTACGTGTTTGAATGAACCCTGAGGTCACAGTGATTTCTCATGTCCAGAGGATATCCATAATCTTGCACTTAATCAAAATAATAAGTCAGAGTTAACTCATCATTTCTTTTAGACTGAAAGCATGGTTAGGTTACATCTCCCACGGGGTAACATTTTGCCTGCAATCAATTCATAGTGGTTGTGAACAGGTGTTATTAACAAGCTGACTGAAGACCATTCCTGTCAGTTCTTGACTCAGTTACTCCAAGATGTTATAAATAACCTGCACTGCTTATCACTCGGGTAATAAATAAATACATTTTAAGATGTACAATTTGTTTTAAAATACATTGCTCATGATGTAAGAAGGATCTCAAATAAAGCCATTTTAAAACATTTGTGGTTGAATGCTGACTAAACATTGTGAACTGTCTTAAGAACTCAAATCATGGTTATAGTATGGTTTGCCATTCAAAAACTTTCCAGCAATGTTTTAAGATTCTTTTTTGGTGCAATGCAAAACAACAGAAAAGTAAAAAATATAGCCAAAATAAAATGCTAAAGCGTAAAATATGCGTTCTGAATTTGTCCACCCCGGAAAAAGGTGTCATTAACCACCCAATCAAATCGGAATGAATAAAAGCATTGGCAAGTATATTAAATTAGGTTTCAAGATTGTGGAAAAATGACCTCTATACTCACTGCTGTGGGCAGTTCTGCTGACTGCAGAAGTCACAGCCCAAGAGCAATAGGTGCTCAGCTGTCCTCCCACATATTTGTTCTAACCATTCTCTAAACCATGGGGTGTCAAACTCATATTACTGTAGGTAGCGGGCCGGATTTTTTGGAATGAGATCTTGTGGTGGGACCACATATTTGTTCTAACCATTCTCTGAACCATGGGGTGTCAAAGTCATATTACTGTAGGTAGCGGGCCGGATTTTTTGGAATGAGATCTTGTGGTGGGCCCACATATTTGTTCTAACCATTCTCTAAACCAACTGATACTTCAGCCGGATTAGATATCTGAGCTAATTGGTGAAAACACCTGTAACTTAGCCTATATGCACAAAATATGTGCTAATCAATTGCAAAGAACAAATTGTCTTTCACAAGTTTTCTAAGCTATACAAAGTGTTCCCAAAAAAATCTCTAATTGTGTTGTACAGGATCTTTAAAATGTTGGAAAGGACAGGATATGAATGAAGGCATCCCAAATAATCTGAACATGAATCTCTTCCTTAGCCTAGTCCCACATTTGTTCCAACCATTCACTAAACCAGCCGATCCTAATTTGCACAACTCAGCCAGGCCTAAATCAGCTAATGTATGGTTGTAGTTTTACTTTCTGGGGTTAAGTAAGTGGTATACTCTTCCCTGGACATTTGCGCGCGTCAAAGACATGCAACATTGATTCATGTCACAATTGCTGGGAGGCACACGACAACCCCACATGCCGTTGATGACACAATTCTCATCACGCACCACGTGGACACTTGCAGGACTACACCAGGTCTCAATGTTGGAGTTTTTCACAGATGTAGGACTAGACCAGGTCTCAATGTAGGAGTTTTTTTTTTTTTTACATAATTCAGGGATTACCTAGCAAAAGAGTAAGGGGACAGACATTTTGGGTTAGGGTTAGGAAATAATTTCGCTGTGTGCATGAATATGAGAAAATCTCACTCCAATCAAAAAACACCCAACATTGGCAACCCTAGATTGGTGATTCTGCACCATTAACAAAGTTCTATGCGTGTGAGGCCTCTCTTTGCCAAATTAAACAAACAGACCGACTACAAACGTCATTTGTGGCAGCTTAGGCCTATACCCTTCATTGGTCACTGACAAATTGGGTGGGACATGCAGTGGCATGAATGGAAAGCCTTGATAATGCCAATGTGCAAATAAAGGCGGCTTCCACCCTCAAAAGATTCTATCCTACAGTCACTGGCTGCGAAGGTAGGCCTATGAGTAGGCCTACGCCCTCTAGGGAGATGGGGTGTGTCACTTTGCGGCTATCAGAGCGGGATCGTAAAGAGGCAAAATCGACTAAAATGCTCTGTAGGGCTTTCTGATACTGTCCTTAGATGGTTTAAGTCTTATTTAGATCACAGAGAGTATTTTGTTTCTATTGGTACCTATATCTGAGAAACATACTATGCCATACTTGGGCCACTCTTATTTAACTTGTACATGCTTCCCCTTGGTGAAATTTCAAGAGTACAAGATTGCATATAGATAGATAGATAGATAGATAGATAGATGTATTGATCCCCAAGGGGAAATTCAAGTTTTATATCATAGCTATGCAGATGACACATAGGTCTACCTTGCATTGTCACCAAACAAATCGAGTCCTATTGAGTCCTTATGTCTTTGCCTTGAAAAAGTGAATACCTGGATGCAGCAGAATTTTTCACAACTTAATCAGAGCAAAACTGAGATTATTTTATTTGGTAACAAAGAGGATAGAAAACAAATAGGTGCTTACTTAGAATCTAAAGCACTTACAACTAGGACTCAAGTAAAACAACTTGGGAGTCATCTTAGATGGGGACCTGGCTATGAATGATCACATCAAAAGCATGACTAAATCAGCATTCTGGCATCTCATGAACATACTGTAGCTAAGATCAGAGATTTTGTTTCTAGACAGGATTTATAAAAGCTTATTCATGCTTTCATATCCTGTAGATTATTGTGATAGTCTCCTAACTGGCCTCCCCAAGACTAAAAAGAGAGATCATATATAGCCTATAGAAAGCTGAGAACCTGTAGTTTTTGTAGGAAACAGTCAACATAACTGTGTGATGTACTGACACAGAGTTACAGAGGAATATAGTTTTTTTGTTATTTCTGCCGGATTACAAGCATCTCTGAACAGGCGCGCGGGAACCTATTTTTGACCAGGGGTGCTGAATAACAAAAATAATGGATGTCCGACGATTTCTCCCCTCCTGGACATGTTTCGGATTTTGACTGCTAAATACATCATTTTAGTGCGGTGTGCGGGAGAAAGAAGTTTTAGGGATCAATAAAGTAGCCTATATCTATATATCTATCTATCTACGTCCTGGGCAGCCACAAATTCCAATGTTCCGCGACAGCACTCCGACTCCACTGCACCCACAGAAGCGCGCTTGACATCATTAGCCTATTTCAGTATAGCTAAGGAAAATTACTTTTCTGATCGTCAAAAATCTATCTCCTGCCAGCAGGGGGTGCTGCTGCAGCACCCCCCTTCCCGCGCCCTTGTCTCTGAACTGACCACATTTAGGTCACTTGATATCACTTAGAAACACAACTGAGCCCTAGCACCAGGTCTTGTGAAGCTGTGTGCAAAAGTAGATCAATATAGAATGAAAATATGAGTGCTTTAGACCATTATTTGCCAAGGTATGCTCATGTGTTTTGTAAAATGCCTATGGAAACCCCCATAGGACTTTTGGTTATCGAAAATGCATAGGCTACTGACAATCAAATGCTTACTGCACATGAACCCCTTTGTGTAGAAGCATAATTCTGGTTTCAAATGAAAGGTATCTTGTGGACTATTTAGATTGTATGTCAGGTGTTCTGATAGGCCTATAGACTGACTACACAAAATATGGAATAATTACAAAAAAGTCATTTTGCATTTGCAGTTTTGCATTTACGTTATACATACATCTGTGCAACTAATATTGGATAATACAACATGAAGATTCAATTTCTATGGATTGTTGTGAATATTTCAGTAGCCTACCCAATATGTTGCATCTACTTATTGTGCTGCAGCCAGAGGTCAGGGTAGCACCAAAAGCGGAGGAGGGGAGGGGGGACATTTTGGATCAAATTTAATTGAGACATAATAAGATGAAGCTGAGAATGTAAAGCACTATACAGATTGTACATACAAAAAAAAGTTGTCATTTTTGGATTCCCAAGAGTCAAAGCTTTCAAATGGTGTATATAATAATAACTTTATGCTAGCAATATGGTGCATATAGCCATATCCCCAGGCCATCCGAACTCTGAACTCACACTATACTTTGCACACATTCACTCCTCAGCACTCTCAAACATTTCCCAACTCTGAATTCACACTACTGAATTTGCACTCATTCACTCCTCAGCACTCATGATCCCCCCCCCCCCCCCCCCCCCCCCCCCCCCTCCCCCACACACACACACCTACATGACTTTTAGCACTTTTACATCCCTCTCCCTATGCTACAGACCTTTTATTTCCTTATTTCATCACACGTCAAAACACACACACACACACACACACACACACACATATCTGACTTTCTCCAACTTTTGCACATCTCCATAGAACTTTTTATTTATTATTTTTGATTTCCCCTCCATCTATCTACCCATGTCCTTGATTGCCTAGCCTTTCATAGAGAGAGCCATATAGATGCTATTGTTGTTTATTATTAGGCCTACTATTCTCCTTATTATATTTGACCAACATTCTGTTCCCTGTTCAATTTTAAATATTATGTTGTTTTGTATTTGTGTGTCGCTTTGGACAAAGGCGTCTGCCAAATCCATAACCATAACCATAACCTACCTAAACTTATCAAACATTCTGTAGCCTACTTTGCCTGTTTTGTTGGCATAGACAATGTTGGTCCTGGCGTATCCAAGGAAATGTGAAATGCTGGCGTCATCACGCTCTACGTGACATCCTGGTTTAGGAAAACACTGAGCTGTATGCCAACTGGATTAAGGGAAAGACCATTGGGGAAAGACCTGCCATGTCCCACGAAACATACTTACAGATTGAGTAAATCTACTGTTGTGTTGACGTAGCTCATCTAAAAGTATTGACGCACAAAGCTGGATTCAAGATGGCGTTGCACCTGCTACTACAGGTTTAGATTATTCAAACGGAATCAAAATATTGCCCTAGTTAAGGGCACAAGCTGAAAGTACGGGTTAGCCTACTGCTGGTCCGGTTTTTAACTAAATCTCGAGACGGCGACGCTGTCCAGCTGTGAGACAAATGTCAGAGGAGCTGTCAACATCGGACAGCGAAGCTGCCGTGGTTGGTCATGGAGAACGATGGGCTCCGGTTGGAGCTGTGGCCAACCCGGAGGATGAACGAGGGAAACGGGACTTGCTGGAGCCCAAAAGGTTAGGCTCGCTGTCGGCCAGCGAAGCTGAGATGGCTGCCAGGCTGCGGAAACTGGAAGAGGAGCGAGAACTGTCGAATTCATCGCTTCTCGCCCTAACATCACATTTTGCACAGGTGCAGTTTCGACTGAAACAGATCGTTCATGCACAGAGCGATGAGAAGGAGAGAATGCTCATGGATCTCGAGGAGTTCGCTTTCAAAGGCTGTCCGCATGTTGTTGGCTGTCGGGCGAAGGATGCGCAACTGCTGGAGAACTCGGTGAGTGAGTAAGCTAGCCCATACTATCAAACGACAGCTGTCATGTATCTGGATGTACGCCTACATGTTGCCTATGAATTCTTCCTTCTAATAGATGTCCAAAAACATTATTTAGAACACAGTGAGTCCTGATATTTATTTTCTCCATTAGCGTAGGCTACTCAGTCAAATACTTAGGGATGCAAAGATGGAATAGGCCGATTGAGAGTAGCTTAGTATGCATGCTTACATGATACACTATTTGCTTCGATTAAATGTTACGGCGGTTCCGGCCCTGGATAAACAGCATAACATCAAAGAGGCACGCAAAGTTATGTTAGAGGGAGAGAGATAAACAGGGAAGCAATCAAAAGCCTCCCCGCTCGCTCATGCACGCACTGTGTTCTCAGCTCTGACAGATTACATTATCCTGATGTCTTTCGGTTATTCAGGTATTCCACATACACACTCCTGAATGCTGATAGGCTACGTTATGATTTTAATAATCAAACTGTGTGGAGCATCAGTAGTGTAAACTGATTGCAGAAGGGTACAACATTTGCCATTGTTTTTCTTGTCTCCACCCATGCACTCATAAAAAAAATCTCTTTTCTGGGAATTTGCTGTAAAATTGTTTCCTTTTTCCTTCTGTGCTCTGTACATGCCATCTGTGCAGGAGGAACTCGTGAGTATTTTCTCTAAGATCTGTCTTCACCTCTGTCTTGCACTCTCTCTCTCTCTCTCTCTCTCTATCAGGCCATTGTAGCCTAAAACAAATCCTCTTTCCTGTGAATACATTATACGGTTTCTATCAAACAAATATTCGACTTCAGCAAGTTGTTTTGCATTCCTCAGATTCTTGTCTGATTAGCTGTTTAATTCTATCTAATTAACTAATGTTTTTTGTGTTCATGTGCTCCTTTGATCACAGAGTGAGCGGGAGAAGAGAGAGCGCTTAGAGGCCCAGAGAGAGAAGCAGAAGGAACTGATAGTGCAACTGAAGACCCAACTGGACGACCTGGAGCGCTTTGCCTACCAGGAAGGCAGCTATGATTCCCTGCCTCAGTCTGTGGTGATGGAGAAGCAAAGGGTAAGTGGTTCTGTTCTTTGCATCCATTGCCTCTGAAATGTTGGTAGTGACTGTGTAAGGAGGATGAGGATTAATTTGTTGATTCACAGGTTTTTCCTCACTGTTTCTTACTTTTATAAAAAAAAAACATCAGCTGTATATTTTCAATCATTTTGTTTTTTAGTGAAAAACATCATGCATGTACAAGCATGTACCTGGCTTTTGAGGACGTGATCTCAACAGTGTCTTCATGACGTGTATTCTCTGCAGGTGATCATTGATGAGCTGATTAAAAAACTGGACGTGAATCTCAATGAGGACATTGGGCAGCTGAGTCCAGAGGAGCTGAGGCAGAGAGTAGACGCTGCCATCGCCCAGATCGTCAACCCGGCCCGGGTCAAAGAGCAGCTGGTGGACCAGCTCAAGACCCAGATCCGAGATCTGGAGATGTTCATCAACTTCATCCAAGGTACGTTAGCTGCTATCTGAGAGGGCATGGTGTTGCCAATTCATTTTTCACTGTTACAATCTGTGGTCCCACTTGTCTCAATATTGCCATCTTTATATTGATTCCTCGTGAATCCAGTTCTGTTTGGTGTTTTTTTTTTGTGAAACTCTCATTTGGCATTGTTGCATTGTATTAAGCCACTTCATATTAAGTGACATGGTGTTTAGCCACACATTTTGGTCTTCCATGTGTGCATAGATGAGGTGGGAAATCCTTTACTCTCTGATGGTCAGCACAGCCAGCAGGCTGGGACGTCCCAACCCAACTCCAGAGGCCCAGGGGGGAGAAAGAAAGGTGAGTTGTTTGGGGTGTGTACTAGTCACAATGCCTTATACTAGCCATGCTGAATTAAAGCCATTCCCCATTTAATGTTAGTTAATGTAATATTTAATGCATCTATTAAGCAGTTTAATGCAATATAATGTAATATTGCTTTTTATGTATACAATGCATTCTAGCTATTTAACCTGTTATAAATTCATGATATAGTTGAGTGTATTCCGGTATTCCAAAAAAAACAAACATATGTATTTTGTTGTTTGCTGTGTGCAGTGGACCCCGAGCAGGCCCAGAGGATGCGTGAAACTGGCCTGCAGCTGATCCAGCGTGCCTTGGCCGTCCTGCAGATCTTTGCCGTGAGCCAGTTTGGCTGCGCAGCGGGCCACGTGCCCCAGACCCTGTGGTCGCAGGGCAGTGAGGCCAGCCACCCTGACTACGGCCCCCTGCTGCAGCGTCTGGAGGCGGCCGTGGAGAGTGTGCGCATCCAGGCGGCCGGCCGCCAGTCGGTCTCCCAAGAGGAGCAGCACATGGTCAGCTACACAGTGTGCCTGTCGCCCGGCGGGCCGCGTGACGAGCTGACCACTGCCGTGCGCAAGGACCTGGCCATGGCCCTACGTGACCTGCTGGCCCACGGCCTATATGCGCCCTCGCAGGGCATGAGCCTGGTGCTGGCGCCCATCGCCTGCTTGCTCCCCTACGGACCCGGTCAGGCCAAGAACATGCACCCGTGGGAGCTCTTCGTCAAGTACTACCACTCCAAGGACGGCCCAGCGTTTGTGGAGTCGCCGGCGCGCCAGCTCTCGCAGTCCTTCAGCCTGCCCGTGGGCGGCGGAGGAGGTGCCGGGGCGGGCGGCGGGGGTCCGGTGACGGTGACGCCCAAGCAGTCGCTGCTGTGGGCCGTGCACTCGGTGCTGCACGAACACAGCCGCTACAAGCGTGGCGCCGACTCCGAGTTCAAGGCGCTGGTGTGCGTGGCGCTCAACGAGCGCCGTCTGGTCTCCTGGCTCAACCTGCTCTGCAAGTCGGGCGCGCTGGTGGGGCCACACTACCAGCCATGGAGCTACATGGCCCAGACCGGCTTCGAGGGCGCCCTGCGCATCCTCGGCCGCCTCAGCCACCTCAAGTTCAGCCTGCCCGTCGATCTGGCCGTGAGGCAGCTCAAGAACATCAAGGACGCCTTCTGAAGTTGGAGGAGATATAGGGGAGACGACGGAGCCTCTTTCAGCTTTCTTGTCCTTCTCTCCCACTCTCTCTTCACTCTTTCTCTCTGTCTCTCCCTCTTTATCTCTATCGCTGTCTCCTTGTAGTTCTCCGTTTGCCTTGCTGTCCTTTCCACCAGTGTGCTCCTGTGTTATTCCAACTGAAGAAATGATGAAGAAAAGAATGAGTGAAGGCAGAGGTGAAGAAGAGAGGCCTATATGGAGACCACAGGCGATAGGCCTTCACTGTTGGTCCATTCAAACTAACGAGAGAAGTGGGAGTCATAAATATGCTGCATTGCTATTCCCTAGCAGGGACATTTGTTATGATAAAGCTTGTGTTATCTAATGTTACCTGCAGAAAAATCAAACATCCTTAAAATGCTGGAAAGTTGTTACTTCTCTGTTTTTGCAGTGATATCTGCATGAGTGCCCTGCAGAGCAGTCCAGACAAATCGAAGTTACCAACACTAAGATGCTTGAATAAGTTGTCAGTGATGTCCATCATGAATTCATGTGTGTAGTACTTTATGTCCGATAAACTGCTACTATTAATGGAGAGCATATCAAGATCATTATCAGATGAGGCTTTATTATGCAGTTTTGGGGTGTTGAAACTTTTTGCTGCATGCCATTGACAATGATTTGAATGTGATTGCCAATTTTTATCCTTCTCCTCATGGAGATTCCATATCAGTCAGCTATCAACTATACAGTGTGTGGTCTTCATACAGTAGATAACGCAAAATACTCTCAAGGTTAGTCTCTTGACACTGTTACATTGTTAATCTTATGTGTTTCTTGTATTTATACAGGATTTCTGTCAGCTTTAGTCTATGAGTGGTCTCACCAGGGCGACTACTCAAGAATGCTGTTTGAGTGCCTATTAGAAAGAAAAGAGCAGAGGAAACATCCTGATAAACCAGGACTGTCCACACAGAAACATTAAATGACGTTGTATCAGATGTTAAAAGTCATTGTTCACGCGGCAAGTGATGGCAGCTGTCACCCAAGACATGGCATTTTACTGTCTCGTCAAATTGTCCCTGTGGAGATCAAACTGCAGGTATTATTAGTTGCCAGACAGTAAGGGACCAAGTCAACATGTTTCCTAGTGCTCAGTCCTTTGTCCCCTGAATGTAGAAAAAAAGGAGGAAAAGACCTGCTGCAAACGCTACACCATTATTTTCAACTATTTCCAATTACTTACATCATGTTGTTAATATATGTCAATTTGAAATTGCTGGATTTCTTCATTTTTGTAAGCAGTTGATGTCATATCCTCAACCAAAGTTGAGGAAACCATTTTGAAACCTCAGTGGCTTTTAGTGATCAAAAGGCCTGCTTGAATCCTCCCTCAAGTGTCAATCTGCTGCTTATGACCTTTTAAAGAAAGAGGCCATTTTAGTTCATATGAAAAGATAAAACTATATTTGTATAATCTATGCTTAAGCTTCCATTTTATCAAAGGGGAATGCTTTGTGGAACGTTTCAAGGTGACATTGTTCTCTTTTGTTTAATGAAGAGTGATATGTTCTGTAATCTTTACACATGCAAAATATGGTTGTCAAAGTGGATGCACACATATCCTGAAGTTCTGAATGTACCAAATTATTTATTCCCAATCTAATCAGGTATATTTGATTTATCTATGTAGCAAATTAGTCATATCTATAGTTAACCCTTTAATGATATTCATTTACTGTATTTGTTCAAGTCATTTGTGTAGGTTCCTGAAATTATGTGTTTGTCCTGCATGTTTGTTTTGTATTATTTATTTATTTCTATCAATCAGCGAATCACTTTAGAAGTTATTTTGGGAAACTTAAATATATGTTTACCTGACAGTAATTCAGTTACACACTTATCTCAGAGCAAGATCTGTAGTGACTATGTGATTATATTGTTAATTATTTCTCATTTGTGTTCTTAATGAATTTAGTGTTTAATAGCACTCCTCTTATACACATTGTGCACATGATCTGCTGTTACACTTCAGTGTAAAATCTTATTTTTACCCATGTAAGAGAGACCAAATAAACCCACCAGGAACGTGGCTGATGTCTGATCTGAATGAATTATTTGAAAGCAATGTAGGCCCTACCTCATGGGCACTGTTTCATAGATGTACGGGGGGCGGTCAGTAACCTTGGTTCCCACAAATCCTGGAAGACCTGGAATTCCAGAAACATTTTCCAATCATTGAAAACACCTGAAAATTAAAAGAATAAGTATGCTACTGGAAAAAAATAATATATAATCTTTCATGGAAAAATGTAATAGCATTGTAGCCCCTCATTCATTTAGCATTTGTTTTTTTTTCCAAACTGCAGGACATTTCTCAATTTAGCCTACAGTCTACAGTAGTACAGTACACTATTAAACTAATACTTTAATGACGAGACTTAGGGCCTACATCAATTTGCTTTTCAATTGATTTGCCTGTCATTAACAAGGGACACCCTGTAGATATTTTTACAACAGGCCAGAACAAGATTGACCCCCCTCGCCAATTTTATCGATTTTTTCCATAATATGATTGGCGGTAAAAGTAAAAATTGAACATTGTCATTACCACTCCAAAACATTAGGTGGCGACATAAACTTTTCTCGTGTTGAGGATTTCTCTGGTGTGAAAGGTCACGCAAACGCGAGCAACTTCCTTTCCCGTTAACGTCGGCCATAGTACACCATCAGTAAGTAATGTTTCCGAAGGAAAAATCTTTATCCATCTTTAAATTTAGTCGTCTTTTTCTTGTTTTCAGTGGCCCGTTTGTATTAAAGACATGTTCATTGATATATATGTTTGTAACTTTTGTTAGTTTATGCTTAAGAGTCTTAGATGATGGAGATGTTTCCGAGGGCTGTTCGATATCACGTCTCAGTATTTGAACATGGCAGGCTTGTTGTGGAAGTGGTCTTTTCTTTAAATCATGTTAACCGATCCACCACTATCTATAAGCTACAACGTTTGAGTCCATGCAGTTCTATGAATGTTGTTTGTTGTTCCCTCTAGTGTGTTCTATTGCCAAACAAGTTCAGCTCTGGTTAGCGTTAGCATCGTATGTCCAGTCAGCTTGATTTAGCCCGATGTCGGAACAGGGGCAAATGAAAATGTGTCTCGTGTATACATTGTCTTTGCATGAGATCCTATGCATAATGTTCCAATGTTAAGGAGCTTAGTAGAAGGTCATCAAACGTTTTTATGTGACCGTCTGTTATTGTCTATTCTCCAGTCATTGTGGATAAGAAGGTATGGCTATACAGGTTTAAATCTAGATTGGGGAACTCTGAACATGTATCAACACTCTGAAATGTATCTAAACAATCATCTCTTTGGGATATTCAAATAGCAATGGGCAAGTTCATGAAACCTGGGAAGGTGGTGATGGTCCTGGCTGGACGCTACGCAGGACGCAAAGCAGTCATTGTCAAGGTAAGTTGTCTCAAGTCTATTAATAAGGGTTTGTGTTTGAATGCCCTTATGCATTGTTGACTGCATTTGGAGTTTCCGGGGTGCTGATTTTATATCATGTTCCCTCTTCCTCGACAGAACATTGATGATGGTACAGCTGACCGTCCATACAGTCATGCTCTGGTCTCTGGCATTGACCGCTACCCTCGCAAGGTGACCACAACCATGGGCAAGAAGAAGATTGCCAAGAGATCTAAAATCAAGGCTTTCGTCAAGGTGTTCAACTACAACCACCTTATGCCAACCAGGTATGGGGTTCTCTGACAAATGGGCAATTGTGTTCACACCTTAAACCGTGAAAAATTGATGCTGTATTCCCTTGCTTAGATATCCTACTCCATATAAACCCCTTTACACCTCTTGTGCCCTGTTCAGGTACTCTGTTGACATTCCCCTGGACAAAACCGTTGTCAACAAGGACGTCTTCAGGGACCCTGCTCTGAAGCGCAAAGCCAGGCGCGAGGCTAAGGTCAAGTTTGAGGAGAGGTGAGTCTGCTTTACTCGTTTCACCCAGAAATTATTGTTTTTTGGCATTAATGATGTGAATAAATGCGGTGTATATTTAAATTAAGCGGTCTGAGCCAAGTCGGTGTGGTTCAGAGGTGGTACCTAAGACCACAATGTGTAGATACTCTAAAATGGTAAGACACGCATGCATATGAATGGCCAGTAATATATAACAAGAACCCATATAGGCCAATTCCCTGGGCTCAAACTTTAGGATGAAGGTAGTAGCAAAATTGGTAGTGTTGTATTTGTGACAGGATGAGCTTTGTCGGCGTCAACACTGTGATTGGAAATGCTACATTTAGAACATGTGGAGCGTGTCCCCTTGGCAATAATGCGGTAGTTTTTTTTGTTTTTTGGTGTACTGTGCAAGTAGTCAGACCTGGACAGGTTTAAGTAGTTGAAAACACAGCAGATCTGGCCATTCATTTGTGTCATGTTACAACGTGTGTTTTGAGTATTGCAGTGGCAAGTTGGTATAGGCCGGGTGACCCTACAGACCTCTGCATGTCTTATGTTAAATAGGCCGAAATATCTTTAACTGTGATTTGTTGGCTGGAACACATTTCACAGCAGAATCACTAAAAATGATACGCATTGAAGTGTATGCTCAGTAGCCTTACAGCTTGCATTAACCCATTCATGTAGTCTGCATTCTTATACGGATGTATTGCGGCTGACGTAGGTAACCTTTTCAACTTGCTTGACGCTTCATAAGGTGTCACACCCCAGTTTGGAGACAGTGACTCAAATACTACTAACCCTTTGTCTTGTACAGTGAACTCCTTATCTATGAAATCTGTCAAACAGATCAGGGGATGTAGGTTGACCCAAAGCAGAAAATGATCAGGAAACAATGCCACCTGCCACCTATTGTCTTGGTTACTGTTAATGTTAATTGTGTATTTGAACACATCCTAGCCTAGGAATATGCCATTGCGTTTTTATTATGTCAGATTTTTTTTATTAGGATGGCCTATAGGGACACCATAATGGGTTTAGGATTTGTGTGACTCATGCCCATTCATAAAGGTGTATGCTAAGGCCAATGTCTTTCTCTTTGCAGATACAAGACCGGCAAGAACAAATGGTTCTTCCAGAAGCTCAGATTCTAGGCTCTCAATCGTTTCTCAAATAAATATGTAAAAAATACATTTGATGACTGGTGTTTTGTTACAGACATATTGTTGAGCATTTACGGTAAGGCTTATCCTTATATTTTATATGGGTCTAAGATGCGCTCTTGAAGTTGTTAACATGCTACTTATCTGAGGCTGCTTATATTTATATATATATATATATATATATATATATATACTTACTTATTTTCACGTAAGGCACACACTAGGGACTGAGATGACTTCACAGCAAGGTGTTTTTCGACCGACAAACCGTTCTTGAACCCTTCTGTTCAGAATTCTTTGAACCTTTGCGCTATCTAGTGAACCAGCCCACATTTCACCAGTTTAGAACCGAACCATGGATTAGTCATCAACAATGGGTGTTGCATGCAAAACAAAAGTTAATGAGATGCATAAACGGGGAAATTATATGAACAGTTGCCCTGTAAAAACGGCAGAAATTATCTGTTTAAAATGCTAGTCAACGTCTGCAGTGTAATGCAAGTTGACTACTTTTGTTTACTCATGGCAACAGTTGATATGAATGGAAAACTCACGCTTTTAGCCTTGTCCCCTCTGAACAGTAAAGTGACACCCATTCCGGTTCGCAGGAAAAAAACACTATTTTCTGGTTCAAGCTCCGAACCAAAGTAAAAATGGTGCTTCTGCTGCCTTGACATGCAAATCAGCCATGGTTCCTATGCACAGGGAAAATACCCTACCCCAAAGTAGGAGCTCAAATAGTTATAGGTACTGCTGGTTGGGGGGGGGCAGGCATGTGCTGAGCCCCATGTTCATTTCCCCAAAGTGTAGCCTGTAGCTGCCTACTGTAGCACCTACCTCCACCTCTTGATCCAAGATTAGCTTGCCATGTTTATTTTACTGCAAGGTGGCGCTTCTACCAAATTTGCACATACGTCTATGCTGGTTGTGCTAAGCTTCAAGTTGATTGATTCAAGCACTTACAGTACTAGGGGCTACTTGGTTAAGTTTTCTTACAGAGTTGGATGTACCTAGGTAAACAAGTCATCGTTCTTAGGACAAGCATATAGAAGACCTACGTCATCCTACAAATTTCTACCAGCCAGTACAAAATAGTCGTCATTTTAAGCAAAAATAGGGGTCGACACTGAACAAATTGCAACAGAAGAAAACTTAACTGATTTTGTATCCTTAATATGTCCTGAGTAAGGGGAAAAAAGCCCCGAAGAATCCCAATAGGGGTTAAGTTTAGAAAAAGAACTAAATATACCCTATTCATGCGCCTATACAGTATTTTTTCTCACACAAATAGGGGGAAAAAAATAACCTTCATATCGCCATGAAAATTACTGAGTTGATTACTTACATCAAGACAAACAATGCATTACAAGTGTTTTGAAATTGTTTGTTAACATGGGCAAACAGGGCATAATGTAATTATGTATAGCTAATTTGTATAAATACCAAAACGGAGCTAATAGTGCAATTTGTTCAACCTTTTTTCATAAAATGACTGGACTAAAATGAGAGCGTGCTGTTCATGTTAAAATCAGTTGATGGTGAAATGCAACCCCTTGCTTAGACTTCAACTGTCAAATCTCTTTGGACCTGGATAAGGCACGACATGAATGTCATCCTACACTGTATGATACTTATATGTTGAGTTTTATTTGCATGATTTCCCTATTTGCACACCACCTTGGTCCTCTGGTTCACTCTGTAAATAAAAAGTGCGAGAGACCATTGTGCTCTGTTATCACTCAAATTGATGGTGAAATTCCTCCCTGGCACAGATGTTCTGTCAGAACTATAAAAATTGTTTAGGATATGAATGGCATTTAATGTACTTTCATACAATTGCCCTGTATGACTTCCAAATAATGTTTTTTGTTTTTTAATCGTGGCACTTAAAATCATGCATTCATTTATACATTAATGTATGTATTTTAGACGACTTTGAAGGAGAATGAAAGACTTCCAGCCCAGGATTCATTCTATGAATTGAGTTTACATGCTTTGAATTTCAGTAAAGAAAAAGCCATCATTAGTCATCACACTAAGTAGGTCTGTGGGTAGCTTTAAGTGTGATGTAAGAACAGCAGTCACCAACAACCCTCAGCATCTACTGCTGCCATGGATGCTTCTCTGCAGTAGGGGGCGGTACAGCTTGACTTGGTAGAGTATGCGATGTTATGCATTACTGCGCAACCTCACAAGTTCATTCACACCATAGACTGTAAAAAAATAGATTCACACTGATCAAATCATGTTACACGAAGGGCATGGACGGACAGCTCCTAGAGAAACCAGCCACCAAACATGAACCATCAGCATGGTGAAGTTTAATACTTCAGAATCAGCCTTCAAGAAGATTTGAAGGTACGTGGTTATACGTTCACTACATTTTGTGTAGCAGCTAATGGAGAAAATACTGTTCTGTTGAGGGAAATGAAGAAAAAAAACAGTTAGCAGCTAGATCTATTTTGACAACATTAACTTAGTTTATTAGCTAAGGTAGGCTAGTGGATAGCACGTAAAGCATAACAGCCTCACTTTCATAACCTAGAAAGTAAGTCAACAGTTCATAGTTGTTTTGTGACTACCTTATTTTGACGACTTTTTCCTGAAACGATAATGTATGCAGGCTTGTAACGTACGAGCAGCTAAAGGTATATGCTAATTGACATGCACATTTCCAGCTAGCTGCTAACATAGCAGCTAATGTCTCAGACCTTTCTATCAAAGATCCTTGATTACTAGCTCCGCTTTAACCCTCTCTGTTTCTATACGCTGATCCAGAGGTCTGTAGTGCTACTACAGACTTTAACAATCTAACGTTACTCATGCACAACATTTCATTAACCTTGAAGGCGTTGTTACCTAGTTAGGCAGATAACGTTAGTCGTGTAGTACATGGCTAACACATATTTTAAGAGGTAACTTTAAGCTTATGTTAACGTGTCAGTAAAACACGTCATTTAACGTTAACTGGTTTAACGTTACCAGGTGTTTAGAAACATTCCCAAATCAGTTCTGACTCCGTAGACGTAGAATCGGGTCTGTCAGTCAGGTCGTTACCATAGGCAACGAATTAAGGCATCGCCACTAATGCTATCGACCTGTATGTCACGTAATTTCATCAGAAATGGACAATGTACATACTTTTTAACAGTACTCTTCAAGTTATATAACGTGACAATTGGAATTGGGTGGCATACAATTCGGTGCCCACGACTTGGCTGCACCAAAAATCAGCCACCATTGCAGCTCCCCGCAGTCACGGGGAGGGAAACGTAACATGCGTGCGCCTGTTTGTGCAGGCTTTACAGACTGTTACCAGGGAAAGAGATGACTAGCATCGCATGTCAGAACCATTGAACGCCAGCTGAAATATAAACATGAAATACAAACTAAACTTACGCGTTTGAATCTGCAAACGTACAGGCGTATACTTTCAAATACATTTCAAAAATGTAGTTGACATCTTATGCATAGGTGTTCACAAACTGTACTCACTGTTTAATTAATGTCAACTCACAGTTTTACATGGTTCCTGTGCGACAAGTAGCATACTGAAGTAAATAAAAGAAAGTATAACGACTTGTAAAGGAAGAAGAACCCCAAGATATCGTTTACATTATGCATACCCATAATGATTATCTATGTAGATGCCTGTATTTGGCAGCTGTTCTAGATTGACTAAGATAGACAAATTATGGGTGCACCGCCACACATGCTCATGTCAGTGATAACCTTCATGGCCTAGTTGTGTTGTTTGAGAATTCTGAGGCATGTTAATCTGTTACAAATTATCCAAAAAGGGCTTGTGACTGCAGCCTTCACTTGCTTAGAAACTGTAGGCCTGGGCCACGGACAGACTTACCCCCTCCTACTAAGTTGCACTGAGTAGATAAGCTATCAGAGTCATAGTGCAGTCTTTATCCCACCAACCAAGGCAACCCCCTCTCTTGATATTTATTTCAGTCTTCACAGTATTGCCTGTGAAAGTAGTGTGTCTCTTAAAAAAAAAATGACTACAGTTGTGGGACAGTTTTCTTTCTAAAGTACAATACAGGTTCATGTCCAGAATACTGCAGTAAACTGCAGTACAATGTAGTTGCAATACAATTTGATCATGTCCAAATTAATGCAATCATACATATGAACGGCAAAGAATTCCTCAAAAAATGCAGCTCTGAAGGGATATGGCTGTCTTTTTCGCAAAAGGGGATGTTCATGAATTATTTGATTGGGACATAGAGGCAACTCCTGATCTGGTGGTATGAAAAAACAAATATTTCTGTTTTGTGGGGCAAAAGGATCTAGAGATTCATATGGTATACTATAATGGAAAACTAGTGTAAATGTCTTTGCCTCAACGAACAATAGAACAAAAGCAGCACATTTTTCCAGTTCTAGTGGTTACGTGTGCATTTGTGACTTTGTTTTATGGCGTCAAGGAAAGATGAGTAACAGGTTTTTTAAAATCTATATTACTTCCTGTTTTGAAGGGGCCTATGCCATTGTTTTAGCTTAAAGGTTGTATCAGCGATAGCGGGGAACAGAGAGCTAGCTCGACAGAGAGCTAGCTCGCTACTCCAACTAGAAAATGTAATTTCGAGGAAATTACCAGTGCATGAAAATATAAACATACTGTATATTAACATAAAATGCAAAACAAACTTTTATTTGGAAACAGTTGGCAGGAGTCATAGTTGATAACAACTGACAGTTGAAATGTCTGAACAGTTAAATAGTTGAGTAGTTTAAATAGTTAAATTATTTAATAGTGAATTATTGTAGTGAGGACATTTATTTTGAAACAGTTGTGGGCAGAGGAAATAGTTGAACAGAATCTGTAGTCTTAAGAGAGCCAGATTGTATGCTTAAAGCCTGAGACAGAGTATATAGTTTAAAAGTTGAATTTAAATAGTGTAATGGATGTTGATAGACAGAAAGTTGAAGGGATGTTGATAGGCAGATTGTTTAATGGATGTTGGTGGATAGTGTAATGGGTGGATGAGTGAATGGTTTGAAGAGGATGAATGGATAGAAAGTTGGATGGAATGTGCCTTATTATTACTCTTGAATTTCCCCTGGGGATCAATAAAGTATCTATCTATCTATCTATCTATCTTATATCCTTGTAGAATGGAGAGACACAGAGAGAGTTGGCCTAGTTGAACAAAAAGCAGTTGATACAGGTGCAAATCAAGTTAATTAGCCCATTGTGATGTCATCAGCCCAATGTTAAGTCTATGGGGAAAAATAAGCTTGTTTTTTATTAATATCTCAAAAAGTATAAAGTTTACAAAAAATACATTCCCCAAGTGTCCTTTTCAAGTTTCTACGTTAAACGGTTAAAGCTGAATTAGACGCAGAAATTTGGTGAGAAGAAGAAGAAGAAGAAGAAGAAGAAGAAGAACAAGAAGACTTCGGATAACAGAACAGTGCATTTTCATGCACTGTAATTAAATAAAAACTCTCCTAAACGGGCATCTCGTTGGGTTATTGGTTGAAAAACTTTATTTTGCCTTTGAGTGGTTGCCAACCCTTGTTGGTAGCAATTGTTTTCGTGTACAGATCTCAGAGCCTAGGCTGCCTAAAGAGACACGTTTTTTTGACGGCCTGCTTATGGGGCAGACAGCTAGCGGATCGTTAGGAAAGATTAGATAATTGTGATCATTTATGTTTGGACCTTTTTTGGGCCTGAAATCGCTGATACAACCTTTAATTTACTTAACAGCTTCAGAGTAATTGAAATGTTTATTTTTCCATGTTGAATGGGGGTTGTCTCGCTTTCCTCTAGCGTCTGTGAGAGGAAAAGTCAGGCACCGGATAGAACAAGGTAGCGATGGAGTTTCTCAGACATTCGTCATGGCAGAGCTGACGAAATTAAGCAGAGAGTGAGTAAACCGTTGTCGGAGGAACGGAGAAATAGGAAACGGCAGACTGACCGAGCGAGGAGTGTAGGGGGAGCTCTGTAGAGAAAACTGCGAGCAAAAAGGGAGAAAACAACGAAGAAATTGCCAACTGCATAGGATCCCTTTAACTAGGAGACACATTGTGATTTATCTAGACATGAGACTGTGAACATTTAATTAATCAAGGTGGTGGTAATGTAGTGGTTAAGGAACTTAGCTTGCATAGCCACAAAAGCAATGGGTTTGTGCCCAAGCTGCCACCATTGTGCCCTTGAGAAAGGCACTTAACCCCAGGTTGCTCTAGGGAGACTGGACCCTGCAATTGGTATCTGTAAATCACTATGGATTAAAGTGTCAGCTAAATGCTTAAAAAGCCTTTTCATTTCTTGTTGTCTCTGTCCCTCAGGTTGCCGTGATGGGGGAGCGGCCAGTTGCTAGTCCCTCAGCAGGGATCACCCCTGTGCAGCAGATGCTGGCGTCAGGCACAGGGGCCCTCTTGACATCCCTCTTTGGTGAGCAGCTTTCCTCAGTCCTATGGCCTAATCATCCCCCTTCACTGGTGTGCCACCACTAATGTCTGAACCCTTTACGATGTATCATTAGTGTCTTTGTAAGTTTAACACGCTATTTTTACCTGCTCAGTAACTCCCCTGGACGTTGTCAAGATCAGGCTACAAGCCCAACAGACTCCTTTCCACCAAGGTAAGAATGGCGACCCACCACTGTTCCCATCACATCCTCATTGTACTGGTTTGAAAATGCAGTCTAACACAGAAGAGGAGGGAGACATTTTGAAGTAGGACATTGTGAGACAGATTTTCTGGTGCAGGACAAACAAGCATGCTTTAACTAACCGCTTGGATGCTTCATGCTGTTCTAGTGCTCTTCTGCTTTTGTTCTGTCTGCTCTTTCGTATCTGTTGATGCCTGCTTGCTTCCATTTGTTTTGTGTTTCTAGCCTTGGCATCTGAAACGGTTTCATGGACTAAGATTATCAGACCCTCAAAATGTGAGTATGCTCTGAACCATACACCCACCCACACACACACACACACACACACACACACACACTAATTAAATACATTGGAAACATATACACACATGCTTGGCTGCTATAGCTCAACTAACCAGCTTACTAGTCAGGGAAAGAACAACTTGGTATAAACACAGAAGAAGCCGTTCTGCCTTAACCTTGTATGCATTAACATTATCTACTTTAGCTGTTCAAAATTGTAATATATGCTTATCCACTCAGAAACTCTGAACTGGTCAAACAAAAGTACACTTTTGTGCACGACCTTCCACTTCTGTTAATTCCCCCATTAATCTGAGAGTTTTGAGAATATTATTTTTCTTTCTGATTTTTTTCTTCTCTGGATGATAATTGTTCTTTCCATTTTATATTTATATCCAACTCTGTTGGAAAGTCTGCAAAAGCAATCTTAGGTAAGAGAGCTGTTTACTCAAGTCACATTTATCTTAGCAGAGGCCAAAAATAACCCCGAAAGTGATTGTTTTTGCCAGAGTCGGTTGGATTTGGTTTGTCTGGCTGTGATGGGTGTTTACACGGTCATTGCCGTGGCCTTTGCTATTTATAGCTGATCTTATCTCTCTGCCTCAGACCAGCTACTCTGCCCTGGTGCCAATGAACCTTTTGTAGGCAACCACTCGCATGTTTGAGCAAATATGTGTAGTTGGGCATCATGTTTTGCAGTTTCTCAGAACTAGTTTCAAATATCGGAGAACACTATAATTTATTCATTATCTTCATATAGAGTATGTAAAGAGGATAAACGTGTTGCACAAATCTGGCAAGATGTTTTGACCTTCCTTACATATTATTGTTTAGCTGTTTGTCTTTTATTGGAGGGATTGGGTTGCTCTACCTTTCTCTTTAAAATACTTCAGATTTATTCAGGTGACATAATTGGCCAGGTCACAGTCTTTACTTTTTTTCTAATGTAGAAACTCTTGTATGATTTTAGCAGTGTATGCAGTTGTATGCTGTGTAGTAAACTGAAAGAAAATGGAAAAAATAAGTAAGTTGTCTTTAGGCCAGTGGGTGGTTGCTAGTGGATCAGAAGTTCATTTGAACGGAATCATTCAGATAGATAGACTGTCCTGGTTTCTGTATTTCTGGTTATTTTTTCACATCCATGAGAAACACACACATAGATGATCACCTAGGTTAAAGGAAGATAGCAAGACAGTGGTATGACACCAGACTGTGTGTTTTTACAGGGAGGTGCTTCCTGTATTGTAATGGACTCATGGACCACATTTACGTCTGTCAGAATGGCACTGGCTGTTCCAGCTGGTACAAAACCCCAACCCACTTCAGTGGAACACTGGTAAGTCTCTCTCTCTCTCTCTCACACACACACACACACACACTCACACACATACACCAACATGGGCACACACAGAGCCATTTTTTAAAGTCATAAAATAACAACCAATATATATCAAATGTATCGGGTATACTAGTGTATGCATCCATGCTTGTCTCAGGCAGCGTATAACACACTTTTTTGTGCTGTCATAGGATGCCTTTGTGAAGATCACACGGCACGAAGGAGTCAGGTCTCTCTGGAGTGGCCTTCCGCCTACACTGTGAGTAAAGTGTGGCAAGAAAGGGGGGTTATTACATCACCCTCACATTGTGCAACATGGTTAAAGCAGGAGTATTCTATCCCATTTTTCCCATAGACCAGACGAGTTGAGCCTTTTCAAAGAGATCAATAATAGTTAATGTCTACACTGACAGGCTCAGTCCTTCAGGTATTTGGTGTGTAAAGAGTTACTTAAAAAAACACTGATGCCTGTTCCCCTCCTGTTTGTCCACAGAGTGATGGCTGTTCCCGCCACCATCATATACTTCACCTGCTATGACCAACTGAGGGACTTCTTGCGCTACGGCATGGGTTACCAAGGCAACCATGTCCCCCTCATAGCAGGAGGCTTAGCCAGATGTAAGTGTCATATACACAAACACATGCCCAAACACACACACAGAACTCTCTGTTTCACACGCACGCATGCACATGCGCACACATTCACACTCAATTTGTGGGTAAGAAAAGCAACCAGGCTGGACTGCAGTGCATAGTGGATAAGGGAATGTGTTGATGGCACGAACACATTCATTTTAACTCAAGTATAGAGACCCTTGTAATGGCTTGTGAAGTTCATGCTATCTTTCTTTTGATTACAATAAAAGCACATTTGTGCACAGATAACAGGAAGGACATGAGAGGGGGGAAGGAAGAGGCAGAAAGGTCAACTGACAGACCTTGCAAATCGAGCAACCAAAATCCTTGACAAATTCCAGGAGACAAATTGGAAGGGGGGGAGGGGGGTGTTATTTTATCGAAGTTTGTTTCTATGTATTTATTCTTTAATTTAATCTTTGAAATTACATTTTGAATTTTATTGAAGGGTATTAATAAAGCAGAATATACTGAACTACAAGGATATTTAGAGAGTGCAGACTGCCAAGGCCCTATTTCAAATGTTACAGAAAGTGGAATAGGTTCAGATCAGCACCAACATATAATTGCTTCTTTCTCTGCCCAGGCTACACTCCTCATCCAAGTGCGGGTTTTTATGAAATCCTTCTGACAGACAAACTATCTAACAGCACTAAAAAAACAGCTGTGTTCTTTTTTAGAATGTGGTTTTGAATTTAGTTCTGAAATGTAAAATGTATTGCTACTATCAGTATTAAAAACAAGGTTCATTAGAAACCATCTATCTCTTTTTCTGTGTCCTTCAGTGGGTGCAGTGACTGTGATCAGTCCACTGGAGCTGATCCGCACCAAGATGCAGTCCCGTCGGCTGACCTACGGGGAGCTGCATGTCTGTATCCGCTCGGCGGTGGCCCAGGACGGCTGGCTGTCTCTCTGGAGAGGCTGGGGACCAACTGTCCTCAGGGACGTGCCTTTCTCAGGTGAGCTTACGTACGACATTTAGCATACTTTTAGGTTTTCCTCAGGGATCTGAAGGACGTGGAGCCAAAGCACATCTCACATAGAACAAACGCAAAGAATTTACCCACCCTGACAAACTATATAAGCATTAATGGAGCACTTACAACTGTTAATGAAGTTCACTCAGACATGGCAAATTCCTTGGTGTTCTGCTCTTTTCTTTTGTCTCTTCTTTTTATCTTTCTTTATTTATCTTAATTATGGAAATACTGAGAGAGGCTGTCCTGCTCTGTGCCCCTTCATGCAGTATGCGGTACCTCCATTATGCCTGTTTGGGAACCATTATTAAAGTTGTAATACCAGTAGCTGGTTTACATTCAACTTATTTCTGCACATTTTGAACATTCAAATAGGAAATTCTGAGTGAAAACCTTAAAAAGAGATCGATTCAGCAAGAGGAGGGTGGAGTAACTCCAAATTCACATAGGGTGTCCTGTGACTTAAGATAATGGAAATGGGTCTATCTACATACATGTATGTTTGTTTCAATGTAATTATTTTGTATTTATTTCTGATAAAGATGCCCTGACAACCTAATGATTTGACCTCACAGCTGTTTAAAACTGCTGCCTTGTTTAGTAGAGTCCATTTTTCATTATCAAAACACAGTGGATGGAAACATGCACTGACTCACACCAAATGCTCTGACTGTGAGGTTATTACACTTGAAAAAAACTGAAACCTAACTAATCCTAATCACAGTAATCCTAAGTACAACTCCTATTTAGTCCTTGAATGACCCTTCATGCAAAGCAAGACCAGCACCTTTGTTGCAGCTTTATCATAATAAACGTTGCCCTGACAACCTTACATTTGGGTCCCACAGCTGTTCTTCGCTCCTCCGCTGATTAGGAGAATGTCTATTTTTATACAGACATAACACCACGGATGGCCACATACACAGACTTACATTTCCCTTTGCTGATGTTTCATGAAAGCGTTTAAATGATGCGAACAAGTTGAACGGAAACCCTGCTTGTGAGAAGCAATGTTCTTGCTTATCTGTGTCATCCTCTGTCTCTGTGTTACTCAGCGCTGTACTGGTTCAACTATGAGCTGGTGAAAGCCCATCTCTCTGCCGACTGCAGAGCTCCTCACTCAACCTTTGCTATCAGCTTTACTTCCGGGGCCATCTCAGGAGCTGTGAGTACACCCTTAATCAGTTCACACACTCAGGGTGTTTTTTGACCGACAGAGAACGCATTCTTGAACCGGTTCCGTTGAGAATTCTTTGAACCTTGGTGTTATCTAGTGAACCAGCCCACATTTCCACCAGTTTTGAAACCAAATGGAGGGTGCGTCATCAACAATGGGTGTTGCATGCAAAACAAAAGTTAATGAGATGCATAAAGGGGAGAATGATATGAACAGTGTATTACCTGTCTAAAATGCTTGTTAACGTTTGCAGTGTAGTGCTAGTTGACTAGTTTTGTTTACTCATGGCAACAGTTGATATGGACGGAAAACTCTGAACCTTCCAACCTCTGAACGGTAGAATGACACACCCACTCCGGTTCACAGGAAAATTTTATTTTCTGGTTCAAGCTCCGAACCAAGGTGCAACGTTCCGAAACGTTTTTTGTTTGGTCCAAATGCTCCAAACGGTTCAAATGTTGGTTCGCGAACGGGAACAGAACCGGTTCTCTGTCGGTGGAAAAAGGCTATCAGTGGTGTGAGTGGTATTCCTTACTGATGGCTGTCGGCTCCTTTAACATTCTTTTTTTTTTTGCAAAGAAAACACAAGCGCTTATTAATTATTCAGGTCATTTTAATTCTTTAGGATTGCTGAGTCTTTGGTTGTCATAAAATGTTGCATCATTGCCTTGTAAAAGAAATTACTCACATGTTTGATAAAGAAAAACCCAATAATACCCAATAACCCAATAATACTTAACTATTACTCTAGTGGCACTTTTTTTCACCATATAGCCCTGTAGATTTGCTATATTTAGGTTTACCAGATTTATTGTACATCTGCTTTTGCATTCAAAGGTTGAAAGAGCATTTTCCTATCTGAATTGGACAAACAACTGCCAATTTCTTGTTCTGGTTTAAAAAAAAACTTTGGATATAGTTGCTTTCACTGTAGTCAATTGCTTGCGTGTGTTTCCTGATAAATCACATCCTCGAATTAATAACTCAAATCTTCCTTCAGAGGTTGGTGCTGCCAGGAAGGAAGTTAAATGCCTCCAAAGCTCCTTCCAATGTGATGTACTCCTGCTAGTAGCGTTGCTTTTACAGTAACTGTCTCTTAAGGCCTCTGACGTGGTGGCATATTTAGATAAGAGAGGCCGACTGGCACATCCCTTGAATGTACTGCTTTGTTTTTCTCAGTGTTCAAAGCTTCTTATCTCCTCTCAGGGCTGGGACATAGGGCAAGGAAATGAAATGTCAAGGCCCATAGTGGTACACCTCCAGTAAAGATGAATAGCTGCCCTTTGTCCAACACAAGGTTTCAAATGGGTTGTTTTTAGGTTGCACATACTGTAGTGCCCCAGCTGAATGAATGGAAATGGGGTCAAATGTGTGAGATACTATATACAGCGGGGAAAATAAGTATTGAACACGTCAACATTTTTTCCAGTAAGTATACTTCCAGTGAGGCTATTCGCATGAAATTTTCACCGGACATTAGTATTAACTTAGGTAATCCACACATATATAAAAATCCAAACATTAATGTCTAAAAGTAGAGTTATGAGTAAAAAAGTGAAATGGCACAGGGAAAAAGTATTGAACACGCTAAGAAAAAGCAGTACACAAAGGCAAGGAATGGCAAGGAACAAACTGGAATCTATAAGTATTTAGAGAAATTATCCCTCCTATCTGTGCAAATTGATATAAACTGGGTTAGTACATACTGGTGGGTTATAAAAAGGTTTTTTGTTACCAAGGTGTCACACAAGAAACATTTCATGATGGGTAAAATCAAAGAGCCCTCCCAAAACCTTTGCAACCTTATTGTTGCAAAACACATCAATGGAACTGGTTACAGATGCACTTCAAAACTTCTGAATCATCCAGCAAGCAGTATTGGAGCCATTATCTGCAAGTGGAAGGAACATCACTGCATCATCAACTGGCCATGCACAGGATCTCCTTGCAAGATTTCTGACCAGGAAGTCAGAAGGATAGTCAGAAGAGTAGCCCAAGATCCAAGGACCACTCAGAGAAAGCTCCAAAAAGACTTGGAGGCAGCAGGTACAATTATTACAGAGAAAATCATAGGTAATGCACTCCACCGCCATGGCCTCTATGCACGCTCATCCCGCATGACTCTATTGATGAAGAAAAACATGTCAAACCTCGTTGAAAGTTTGCTACACAACATTTGGACAATCCTATGAAATACTAAGAGAATGTATTCTGGTCTGGTGAGAGCAAAATGTAACTTTTCAGATGTCATTCTACACACCATATTTGGAGGAGAAATGGCACTGCATCACCCTAGAAATACCATACCAACAATGAGGTTTGGAGGTGGTGGCATCATGGTGTGGGCTGTTTTTCATCTCATGGTACTGGCAGACTTCATACAGTTGAAGGAATGATGAATGGAGTCATTTTGTTGTCATCTTTACATCCACCAGGATGATGAGGATGAGACATGGCTAGACCTTCCAGCAGGACAATGATCCAAACCATTCAGCAAAGGAAACTCTCAATTGGTTTCATAAAAAGGAAATCAAGGCCCTGACTTCAATCCAATTGAACAGTTTTGGAAGTTAACTAAAGATCAGGATTAACAAGAGGGACCCCTGGAATCTTTAAAAGAATGGGCCAAAATCACACACGAATACTGTGACTGATTAGTTTCGTCATACAGGAAATGCCTTGAAGCTGTCATTACGAATAAAGGCTTTTCCACAAAGTATTTAAGAAATTTCAGCAGGCGTATTCAATACTTTTTTCCTGTGTCATTCCACTTTATTACACATAACTCCTAAAATAAGACCTATGGACTTTAATGTTTGGATTTTTTTTATATGGGTGGATTATCTAAGTTAATAGTAATATCTGGTGAAAATTTCATGCAAATAGCCTCATTGGAAGTATACTGAAAAAAATGTTGACGTGTTCAATATTTATTTTCCCCGCTGTATATATATATATAAAAGTGAGATACAAATGTGTGGGATTAGAATTATTCGACCTTTCCTCTCTGGTTTGTTTGTTGTGTGTGTGTGTGTGTGTGTGTGTGTGTCTGTCTGTGTTTCAGGTTGCCGCAGTGATGACCCTGCCCTTTGACGTGGTGAAGACCCGCAGGCAGATAGAGCTTGGGGAGATGGAGACACGGGCAGGTGAAGTGCTGGGATGGCTTTGGTGAAGGGCCTTTCATAATAAATGATGCATGCTGCTAGCGCATGAAAAATATGAGGTGCATAATGAAGGGAAAATAATTGGTGCACAGCTTTGAGATATGAAACCATAAGTCATCATCATAATGATAATGAATATGATCATCATTACAGTTATGGTTGTGATTATGACGATGATACAATAACAGTTAAACGATAACGGTTCAGAGCTTTTAGGGACGAGGCTGTGTTTGGTCTGTCAGCTATCCTGTTTCATCCTCTCACATCTATCCTTCAGCCTCCATGAAGAATCCCTCGTCGACATGGCACCTCATGAAGACTATCTGTGCAGAGTCAGGGTATAAGGGATTATTCGCTGGTAAGACGGGCCCTGTTTAGATATATTTAAAAAAAAACTTTTGATTTGGCTAGATTCTTACTTTTGCATACGGTCACCACCTCACCTCTTCTTATTATCAGTCTGATCTGAGTCTATCTTTGTTGTCGTTCTTGCAGGCTTCCTTCCTCGGGTCATCAAAGTAGCCCCAGCCTGTGCTGTTATGATCAGCACGTATGAGTTTGGCAAGGCCTTCTTCCAGAAGCACAATCTGGCCTGTGAACAGCAGGGAATCTAAGCGGTGAAAATCGGAGGTGTGGTGGACCACCCTAAGACCCACGAGCTCTTGACCCCAATGACCCCCAGGTTCTCTGGGGGGGGGGGGGTACTTGTACTTGACTTGTTGCCATGGAAACCTTGCTTCACACATCTCTGGGGGAATGTTGCCTTGGCCAAAATATGTGACACTGCTGAGTGGTTTGCTGTGGTGCTGTTCGGCTAAAGCCTTCTGAGCTACTGAGATACACGGCAACGTTACAAAACACACATGAAAGAAAATGACTGGTTCAACAATTCCTTAGTCTTTGGTCAGAGGATCCCTGCCTTATAGGCAGACTTTGCAAGTCTGCAAGAAGTCTTTGCAGAAGTCTTTTTGATGCCTTATGAACTGGAATTAAGTCAATGCATGCTGCAGAGCGCAGCTCCTGAATATGGCATGTGCATTATCTGTGCTAACTTCCTATGATGACTTACCCATGCCTGTTGAATGAGCCTCCATTTCTCAACAATGCATGTGTGGAGCACTGCAAGTTCCACGGCTCTGTTGTCTGTGAATAGACAGCACCCCCTGCTGGATGTTTTCATACATACCTCGGGAGGGCTTTTGACTCTGGAGTTGATGTGCAGGTCTTGCACAGTTTTCCCCAGAATGTATATTGATGGCCTGAGCACCAAATAGAAGCCACTGAGGACAAAATGTGATTAATGTACCAAGTGTTCTTTCGCACAAAATATCAGCATGGGCTCATTGTGTTCAAATTGTGATACATTTCCAAGGCAATGGTTTGCCATCTTATTATAGTTTTGTACTGCAATGACACTCTAATGAGTGTTATGAAAATGTTCTGTTTATAAACTATTTTCCCTTCAATGTGAAAAGAAGGCCCAAATTATCTGCTTCTATACATGTGTTTTATTTTTGTTTTCAGATTTAGTTCTCTTGTCTGTTTTTCTGAAACAAACATCTCCTTACAGTTAGAGTTCTGTATTCACCCCTAAAAAATACATTTCAGAAGTTCACCAAACCACAGTTTGGTGGTGCAGATGTTTTCAGAAAGATGTTTGATCAGTGATTGCTGTCCAATATGTGATATGACAGACAGTTTTAGGGCTGGTAGACTAGTAGAGTACTATTTGTCACTTGTTTTCTGATGCTAGTTGAATGTGTGGTGTGATGTAAACAGTTCTGTATGTTTCAGGACACTCTTAAAATTGTTAAGCATACTTAAATAAATGATGTGATGATGACTGAGTCCTATTTCATATTATGAATAATTGCATGACTTATACTTAAGATAGAGGTTGGAATTGGAGAAAGGATGAAGGCTTATCCTATTTCAGTTCACTATAATAATAATAATAATAATAATGAATCTCTACATTGCCACTTGTCAAGTATATCCAAGTGAGAGTTATTATGGATTACAAAAAAACAACCTTCTCACTTTTACACCTGTGGATAGTTTGCACCAAAGATTATAGAACCATACGCTCTAAGATCTTTGGTTTTAACACAACACAAAAATTAAACTCTTCACCCACCACATGGCATTCTTCTATATCACAGGTTTGCAAACGACAGGGTGGATGTCAGGCCTTTGCAGTCTCTCGCTGTTTAGTGGGAGGAGCGTATGTGCTACCGACGTCGCATGACGTATGTGTTGCGTTTTTGTATAAATTCCAAGCGCCGCTCTTCCTCATTCTCTTTCAATCGGATCGGAGACAAGATGGTGAGTCTCCACATGCATTTGTCTAAGTGTTGGACTTTATCATCCAGTCTCAATCAGAGGCATCCTTCTTTGTACGAGTCATGTCTAGATTGTTAAGTGTGAAGAAGTAAATGAGCTATACTTTTGGGGAATTAGTTTTCAAGAAACATGCTGAATTACAACTTTACAAAGCATGACTAGATGTCATTGAAATTGGAAAATGGCCGCCAGGATATTGTCTCTGGGTTTTTATGAACAGCCGTTGAATTAAGTTAAATTCAGGACCGTTCCCGAATGGAGGACTGGGGTGATGTTAACGAATAACTCTGGAATCTAATGCGTCCATCTGTTAAAATCAGTTTAAATGTTGCCGGGCTGCAAAAGCGGCCTACTAGCTAACGCTAGCTAATGTAAAACTAACGTTACGCTTAAAGGAGAATTCCGGTGTGATATTGACCTAAAGTGTATCAAAACATGATACCGAGTGTGAACGTATGTCTCATAGCCCATCTCGGCTTGTCCCCTGCACTCCAAAATCTGGCGCTAGTTAGCCGATGCTACCAACATCTTTTTCAATAGTGGTGCTTCGGCATCGGGCTAGCCATGCAAATAAATCACTGTTTTACACCCATTTACGAGGCTCAATGTATCTCCACACTTCATTGGTAGACTTCCGAGGGCCCTGACATTTAAAACGAGACATTGAGAACTTTGAAAAAGCACTGGTAGTTTACTTACAAGACGATTTATACAGACAGTATCTTCACGAAGTTTAGCGTTTGCAGCCATCTTGAATTTAGTCACGATAAGTCGAGCAATGACTAAGAATGAACAGCTATGATAAGGGATCAGATTCCAAAAATAATTCAGTGGAAATGCATGGATTCCAGTTGCTGCTACTGGAAGAAACTGGAATCCATGCATTTCCACTGAATTATTTTTGGAATCTGATCCCTTATCATACCTGTTAATTCTTACTCCTTGCTCGACTTATCGTGACTAAATTCAAGATGGCTGCAAACGTTAAACTTCGTGAAGATACTGTCTGTATAAATCGTCTTGTAAGTAAACTACCAGTGCTTTTTCAAAGTTCTCAATGTCTCGTTTTAAATGTCAGGGCCCTAGGAAGTCTACCAATGAAGTGTGGAGATACATTGAGCCTCGTAAATGGGTGTAAAACAGTGATTTATTTGCATGGCTAGCCCGATGCCGAAGCACCACTACTGAAAAAGTTGTTGGTAGCATTGGCTAACTAGCGCCAGATTTTGGAGTGCAGGGGACAAGTCAGATGGGCTATGAGACATACATTCACACTCGGTATCATGTTTCAATACACTTTAGGTCAATATCACACCGGAATTCTCCTTTAATCGGTATTGCTGGAGACAACTGCAATATAGACTGCGGTTGCAAAACTTAATCCATTTGGTTGTTGTACAACAGTTTGTGGTTTTCTTAAACACTGCGTATTCGCAGGATTGTGACAGTCTTCCTAGGTAGTTTGCCTTTACGGTACCACGTGACAGTTTAGCTAACGCTATGCGTAGTAGATATGGTACTAGGGTACAAATGGACTAACACTATGGTGTTAATTTCAGTCTCACCGTAAGTTTTCGGCTCCACGCCACGGATCCCTGGGCTTCCTCCCACGCAAGAGGGCCAGGCGCCACCGTGGAAAGGTGAAGAGCTTCCCCAAGGATGACCCCAGCAAGCCAGTCCACCTCACAGCTTTTCTTGGCTACAAGGCTGGCATGACTCACATCGTGCGTGAAGTCGACAGACCTGGCTCAAGTGAGTGCATGTATTTGATTATGGTACACACATGAAATACAATTGTTTTTTTCACTGCTCTTATCTGCCTGTGATGAGCCTCTCGACGGGCGGACTGATTTGGGCCTCAGCCCTTGTTGAATGTCGAGTTCTGAGCGCAGTTTATTCATCTCCAGACATGAACTGGGCATGTCTATCCTTTTTGAGCATCATGTGAATTGTTTTTGTGAGCCTTGGGTCTGAATTCACTAGATATGAAAATGCTTTTGAGTTTGTTTTTTTGTTTGTTTGTTTTTTATTTATTTATTTATTTATTTATTTTATATATATATATATATATATATATATATATATATATATATATCTATATATATATATATATCTATATCTATATCTATATCTATATCTATATCTATCTCATGCCATGTACTTTTCCAACATTGTTCTCTAGAGGTCAACAAGAAGGAGGTGGTTGAGGCTGTGACTATTGTGGAGACACCCCCCATGATGGTGGTTGGAGTTGTGGGATACGTCATGACTCCTCGTGGCCTGAGGGCCTTCAAGACTGTCTTCGCTGAGCACGTCAGTGATGAGTGCAAGCGCCGCTTCTACAAGAACTGGTAAGATTGTGCAATAGTTTTAACAGTTATGCTTTATGTAGTAATGTGATGTTGTATGGAGCGTGATGTTGCTGTCTAGTTTGAAGCGCTCTGGTGTTTCTTACTGCCAGTCTAACATGTTGGTGACCCCTGGTGCAGCTCCGCTCGGGTGCCCCGTGCCCCGATGAGCTCCAGGCTCCTCTGGCCGGTGGAAAGGGCTCCTTAGAAACCGTGCCATGAGCCGAAATGATCTCTAGAGCTGTGGCTGCCCCACTCGCTGAACCCGAGGATGGGCGCCCAGCTCTGGCCACACTTACTTCCGCTGGCCCCGCTGTGGGTTTATGAAGGGTGTGTGCCAACCTTTTTCTGTGTGCCCCTCCCTGTCCTCCCCTGCAACTCGCGCCGCCACAGGTACAAGTCCAAGAAGAAGGCCTTCACCAAGTACTGCAAGAAGTGGCAGGATGAGGAGGGCAAGAAGCAGCTGGAGAAGGACTTTGCCTCCATGAAGAAGTACTGCCAGGTCATCCGTATCATGGCCCACACACAGGCAAGTTTTGTTTTTTAAACTCTGCTCAGTCTTTAGTGTCTAATTAGAGTTACTTGTTTGGCCTTGCATCTTGGCCTGAGAAACTTGTTGATTAAGTGTGTTCAGTGACGAGATCACGGAATACAGCGTCAGGCATGGCGCCTGATTCTAATGACGATTTATTCCGCTGCCTTCCTTCTGAGAACACATCCACTCCACCTGCATGGATTGATTGCTTTCCTTACCAGAGCAGCACCATTAGATTAGTGGAAGCATGTGTCGATGTATTAGTAAAAGTAGTAATTAGTAGTAGTGGGCCCTTTGTTTTCTGATCTTACATGTGCAGTGAAAAGATTTTAAAAGTGTCCCTCCACTTCCAGATGCGTCTGCTGCCCCTCAGGCAGAAGAAGTCCCACCTGATGGAAATCCAGCTGAACGGCGGGTCCATCGGCGACAAGGTGGACTGGGCCCGTGAGAAACTGGAGCAGGCCATCCCCATCACCAACGTCTTCAGTCAAGACGAGATGATCGATGTCATCGGAGTCACAAAGGGTCATGGTTACAAGGGTACGTGTCCCAATTTTTTTTTTTCCCTCCCATTGCTTCACTGCTGGAGATGGCAAGTGTGTGTGTGCGCGCTAATCAGCAGTGTTTTTCTTTCTTTTCTTTTTCTAACAGGTGTGACAAGCCGTTGGCACACAAAGAAGCTGCCCCGTAAGACCCATCGTGGTCTGCGTAAAGTGGCCTGTATCGGAGCCTGGCATCCTGCCCGTGTGGCCTTCTCTGTGGCCCGCGCCGGTCAGAAGGGCTACCACCACCGTACCGAAATCAACAAGAAGGTAAGCTATATGCTGCCTTTTTTTGTAAAGTAAGGTTTTGGTATATCTGTGCTCGGTTGGTGGAGCTTATGGTCTTTATTCCCTACAGATCTACAAGATCGGCCAGGGCTACCACACCAAGGATGGCAAAGTGGTGAAGAACAATGCCTCCACAGATTACGACATTTCCAACAAGAGCATTACCCCCATGGTGCGTGAAGTTATTAGTGCACATGAATGACCACAGTAACTTAAGGTTTTTATAGTTGGTGGTTTTTATAGATAATGTAGGTGTTTTGGTTTATTGTCTGCATGATGTAGTTTTACAATTGATTGCGTAACTAAGTCCAGAAAGTGTAATTTGTGGGAAGGGTGTTCAGTGACGAGATCACGGAATACAGCGCCAGGCATGGCGCCTGAACCTAATGAGGAATAATTCCATGCTGCCTTCCTTCTGAACACAATCTCCTCTGGCATGCATGGAGGTGGTAGACCTTACCAGTCAAATTAGCATTAGATATGCTTCAGTTAAAAAGGTGTCAATGTTTATTTGAATATATAATCACTGTCCAGTTGTATGAAACTAGCACCTAAAATGTTACTTGCACAGCAGTTTGTAGTCTTTGCATGCAAGTGCATTTTGACCTTGTTTCTGAACTAATCCCCACATTTGTCTGCAGGGTGGCTTTGTCAGCTATGGTGAGGTGACCAATGACTTCCTGATGCTTAAGGGCTGCTGTATTGGGATCAAGAAGAGGGTGCTGACTCTGCGCAAGGTGAGTGGTGGACAGAGGCTCTTCAGACTGAGGGAGTGTAACTGCTATGGTGCCGAGATGCCTTTGACTGAATTTCTCCCGTTTCTCTTGTCCAGTCTCTGCTTGTGCAGTCCAGCCGTCGTGCTTTGGAGAAGATCGACCTTAAGTTCATCGACACCACTTCCAAGTTTGGACACGGTCGCTTCCAGACAGCTGAGGAAAAGAAGGCTTTTATGGTAAACAAGTGTACTTTTGTTATCTTGGAGGCTTTTAGAAAGTATTTTGCATCTTTAAGCCCAGGCTACTCTAGCTTTCTCGTGGCAGGTGTTTGTGTTAGCCAATGAGAGGAGTAGGCTGTGCCTGGACCTTCAGTTACTGGGTGTGACCTAGAAATTGCAGGCTATGTAAACTAGTGCCGTTTGTCTTAAGTTTACTTAATGTATCCTGTTGGGGCATAGGCCCCCTGCACTGTTCGTAACCTGCCTCAGTACCCAGTCTGAAGTTTGGGTTCCATTCCAGTGCCAAATAAATCCTTCCAGTGAGGCAGGGGAGCGGTACCTGTTTGTGCTGTCTCCCTGTTCACTCTCTGGGAACATGTTCTTCCTGCAAACATGGCGTCTATTTGTGTAGCCATGGAATGCCTGTGACTCAACGGGGTTTCTTTGTTCTGCAGGGACCACTCAAGAAGGACCGCCTTGCCAAGGAGGAGACTGCTTGAGATTCGGGAGTTGGCTGGCTGTAGTTACGTGCACCCTGTTCTGCAGCTGTTCAATAAAAGGAAAAGACTCAAACATGCTTGTCTTGTGCTTTTATTTTCCTCAACACCTAGTTTGCTTTTTCCTGTAGCAGATGGTCCTTTTTAGTCGCACACTTTTTGTCGTAATGGTTATTTTCCAAATGTTGATATCCCCAGTAAGAACACAACTCCATGGTGTGTATTCTGAGATGTACCATTACAGGGAGTTTTGGTGACTTCTAGCAGTGCTAGTTGACAAACTTCAGGACCACTTTATTTACATGATTACATTTTTCTGGTTATGAGAATTTAATACTGAATTGTCAAAGAAATTAGCAGTTTGTAGTTTCTGTAATGATTTTTCCATATAGATATAGCTAAAAAAAATTCAGGGAACACTTAGTTTTCCACAATTGTTAAAACAGATTTTTTGAAACCTTCCACCCTTTTCTCCATTCTCAAACTACATTCACAGAATGTGACTGTTCTTGCAAAATAAAACACTCGCCTCAAAAGTTTTACTTGTGCTTTGAGCAGTATATTTTTGTCAACATTGCAATGTGACTTGGCAAGTGCCCCTAACTGTTGAACTTGGGCTCTAATGCATAAGAATGGGGCACTGCTGGGTGTCCTCCTCTGTTTTCGGACCTCCATCTTGATATGCATTTAGATCTCTTTTCTGGGTATCTGGACCACTGGTTTTCAATCTCTTATTTCCTGTTGGTCTAGCCAAAAAGAATTAGTAAAATGTATGAAGCTAATTAATTTAACATCTGAGCCTTAATGTGTGCTACAGCTGTTGTCTGAATTGATTCAATGCAAACAATTGGTTTGTTCCGTGGTCTCTGGATCTCTTGACATGATGGCACTTTCCAGTTCTCCAAACCTCCCTCCCTCATAGCCTGTCCATTTCTCAGGCCTGGCTTGCCGACTTTTGCTGCCATGTCCAGATGGCCACTGATCACACAGCTGCTTCCCTCTCCTCGTCTTTGCTTGCTCGCACCCAAAGGGCATTGCCCTTGCAAGGATACGAGTTTCTTCAATAACAATAGTTATTGCCTGTGCTGTTACTTTTGCTGCGACGCAGGCTCACTGTTTAACTAGATTCATGTTTATAGTTGTGGCACCTGAATTTAGGTAGGTGCTGCATTTGCCCAGTTACTCTTCACATTCTCAATACATGCCTGGATAGTCGAAGCAAAAATACTCCTCTGTATCCTTGTAGAGATGACAAATCCATTAATGCTGAGAATGTTGAACTCTTCTCAAAGCATCACACTCACACAATCATTACTGGGCAAACTGAGTAACGATTAAGTTGTGTGTGTGTGTGTGTGTGTGTATATGTGTGTGTTGGGAGACAGCGATGGTGAGAAAAGGAGGCTGGTGTTTAGAGCTGCATCCACTGGGAACCCACCTAATTAAGCCCTTTTTGTCCACACCGACTCACAGCAAAACTGCCTCCCGCGCCGTTTGGGCCAGTAATGAGAAGAGCCCTGGAACAGCTTCACAGGCCGTTTAGGCCTCAACCCCCACCCCCGCTGCACTGTGCCACTCAGCAGGCACTGGAAGTATTCTGCTCACTTGGCAAGAACAGAGCCGCTGTTCCCCCCAACCCCCCCGTTGTGGTGGCTGTAAAATTCATAAGGATTCATCAAGGTCGTCCCTATTTTCTGATGATCCTAGTCCTTGGACCGTTGATGTTTCCTGATTTTTTTTTTTTTTTTTGAGAATGTCAATTATTTATTCATCTTGCTGGGCTACTTTTATCCTTGCACCAAAAGTTGTTCTTTCCTTTTTTTTCCTTTCCAGATTTAGAAAGTTGATTTTCTTCTGTTTCCTTCTGACAGGTTAAATTGTGTTAAGAGCAAGTCCGTGATAAAAAGGAGTTAAGGCAATCTCTCTTACTCAGGTGAGATGTAGCCTAGGTGTTCATGATGCTGCGTACATCACCCATGCTGCATGTACTCTGTGTGTTGTATTGCACTCACCCTGACTGGAGGATGTTTACACAAGGCATAAGTAAAGCCATATCTTAGGGAGTATGAGCAGCTTAGATGCAGAGTGATGTAGCTGAGGGCCCTGTGACAGACAGGCAGTCATCTTAACCAGTAACCAGCTGGACCAATTCTATCATTCCACAAACCAATCCCCAGGACAGCAGGACTACCCTAATGGCTCCTATATGCGCTAGTCCTCTCGTCAAGTATTGCTTAGTCCCCTGCCTGTTTCTCTCTCTCTCTCTCTGTCTCTCTCTCCTTCGCTCTCTGTGTGTGTAAGTGTGTATGAGTGTTTTGAAACAGCTGGTAGCCTCTAGCTCCTCTCTGCTCTTGGCACCTGGCTCCATTTCAGCAGAGGACAGCTGTGATGGTCACTTCAGCATCTGCAGACCACTGGTGAAGCCACACTGTGGCGACGACAATGCCCTGCTGCTGCTGCTGATGGCTGCTGGACGGGAGCGAGTGAGTAAGTGTACTCCAGGCCCATTCTGTTTGACGGAAGCAGTAGAGAAAACCTGCTGCTTTGTGTGTGGGATCTAGAGAAAGATACCATTGCTTTATACTAGAAAAGAACTACCAAGGTGAGAACGGTGGTGGTGAGACGTGAATTATAAGACATTTTGAATTTTTGTGAGAACACTCAATGCGAAAACATACAAGCTCTATGAACACCCATCGTCTCAGAGACACTGTGATAGCATTACTGTTCAGCTTTAAAGAGAATGATGCATATCAAACTGTGCCAGGACATTCAATCCACACAAAGACACCACATAGACAATATTCATGACATCATTGTCCGTAAGGCAGAGATCGCCATGAAATGTCTTTGTGTGGGTTTGTGTTTTTTTTGTTGTTTTTTTCTACCCCCCTAAGCTGGCTGGCTTCATTGAGAGGGGCCTTGTGTCGTGGTGTGGCAGGCTGCAGCTACAGCCCCGCTGCTGCACCAGAGCATCAGTATTCTGGTCCTGTTCCCACGGACACCGCGTTCCTCCAGTCAAGAGCCCTGGATTCTCTGCGCGCTTCCCAACATGGCCACTAGGGGGAGTGCCGGAGCGCTGCATTTGATCTTTTTTTCCTCCCCCTTTGCAGTGTGACTCCAGATTAAGCAGCTAGAGGCCATGTTAACCATGCAGCAGTGAAACATTAAATCATTCGCAAATTGGAACCGATGCATTCATCCATTTTTTCGGCAGAAAGCTCCGCTCGGACAAATTCAAAATGATAAAGTCACTGTCAGAGAAGACATTGTGCATTTCAGCACATTTTTTTTTTTTTACTGAAGACTTGTTTAATGAAACCATACACAAGAGCTTAGTGCTTTTTAATCTCTTGCTGTGTATGCCTATTTGAACATTCTTTAATAGCATTATTCTGTGAATCTATAAATGACTAAACTGCACAGCCTCAGTTACCTCTTCCTCTTCTAGCTCATTAATAGGGGCAGTTTGTTTCGTGCCAAGGTGTGATGCGGACCGTTGCCTCAAACTCTCCTTGACCCAAAATACTGTAACACGTTAAGGCTCTGCAGCTGTTGGCAGGTCAGTAAAAAACACAAGCTCACTGTATGCACACGTGCACACACACACACACACACACACACAGTGAAAACCATATTGTGTATTACACACAATCTTTTTAAAAGATTGAACACCTCAATGCAGGTCAGATTACCCACCTTGACTCCGACTTCAGAGCTCCAGAGCCAAACCGCTCTGCACCACACAGGAACATCCCAGGAACACATTTGATTTGGCTTGACCATCTCAACTGCCCCAACCCACCCCATACCCCCTCCAGTGCCCACTGTGCCCAAAGGGGTCATCTTCATCGGCAGCAAGGATCAAGGAGTTACGCAACCCTGGCGAGGGCCACAGACACAAGAGGTAGCAGCTGGGAATTGTGCCTTTATTATTCCCAGCCAGAAGGGGACAGTATGTGCCTCGGGCCTCTGCTCCGCTCCTCTTCTCTCTTCTCTTCTCTTCTCCTCTCCTCTCTTTCTGCTCGGCTCTGCTGCCCCGCACACCCCCCTCCCTCAGCCCCCTCCCTCAGCCCCAACCCTCTGATCACACAGCACTGCAGAGAGACACGCCAGGCACTTTGATCACCACACCAGGAAAGAAAAGAGAGAGAGGGGGGGAGAGAGAGAGATAGAGAGAGGGAGAGAGAGTGAGCACTCATCCCTCACACTGCTATTGACACACAGGACGACAAGAAGAGGGAGGAGATGGAGGGGGAAAACGGAGGAGAAGAGGGGAGAAACGGACAGAGAATAAAGGGAAAGTAAGTTCAAAAAGGAAAAGGGAGAGGAGAGAAGAGAGAGTGATAGAGAGAGAGAGAAAGAGAGAGAGAGAATAAGGGAAACAGGAGAGAGACAAGAATATAAAACACAAGTATACTCACACACACACAAACACACAGAGACTCATTTATTTTGCCTGCAGCCACAGTGAGGAGACTGAGCCTTCCTCAGAGATGAATGTAGGTCTTAACTCTGCACCGCAGACAATGCTAACTCGCTAACCCGCACTGACATCACCACACCAACGCTACCAGCAGCTCAGTGCAGCCAGCTAGAAACCAGCTCCCCAGTCTCAGGCTCACACTTCAGCCCTGTTGCCAACCAGCCAGCCCCAGTTCACTATGCACACCAGTCATGTATTTTGCTTTTGAGAACAAATTCTATTGATATAGATTTAAACGTTTGAACCATATAGGGACATCTGTCTTTGAGTACATATGTGTGTGTGTGTGTGTGTGACTATGTGTGTGTGAGTATGTGTGTGTGTGTTTGTAAGTATACACACGCACACACATGTATCTTGTTAGCTTGGCTGTGTGATGAGCAGAAGGCCCTGTCTGAGCGCTAATTAGATTGAACAGATGCCACCGCTGTCTGGACTGTGAGTGAAGGAGATGCACAATTGGGGGAGGTGAAGGCCGAGGTGAGCTCGCTGCATTCTCAACGTGCGATAGTCCGATAAGTCCAAGCCTGTCAAAACGAAAGCCTCCTCCTCACACACACGTACACACAGAGACAGGGGGGGCATCATAGTGAGAAACCTTGACCAGAGTCCCCACCCAAAAATAGAATGGACGCACGGACACCGACACAGGCACATCCATCCTATTGTGAGGCCAGGCGCACAACAGAAGTCTCTCTCCCCGCGACAGGGAGTGTAAATCAGTGTGGATGGCACCGGCACTTCCTGCTAATGTAGCTCTTTCCCGTGGGCTTGATTTAGATATTCAAATGTTTCACTTGATCTCATTACACGATGAGGGAAGAAAAGAGGGGGATTTTGTGTGTGTGTGTGTCTGTGTCTGTGTGTGTGTGTGTGTGTGTGTGTGTGTGTGTGTGTGTGTGTGTGTGTGTGTGTGTGTGTGTGTGTGTGTGTGAAAAAGACAGAGGGAGAAAAAGAGAAGAGGTGAAAGAGAGAGAAGAGCTAGATGCATGAGGGAGGGAGGGGGGAGTGATGACCTGAGAGGAAGAGGACGGAGTGAAATGTGTGTTGAGAGATTTGTGTGTGTGTGTGTGTGTGTGTGTGTGTGTGTGTGTGTGTGTGTGTGTGTGTGTGTGTGTGTGTGTGTGTGTTTGCGAGAGACAGAGAGAGAGTGAGAGAGGGAGGATAAATGGGAGTGAGTAAGCAGGGTGATGGCAGGAACACAATAAAGAATAAGTCTAGAGGGGAATGGGATGAGGGGATGAGAGAAAGAGGGAGAAAATAACAGTGAGAAAGGGGGAGAGAGAGAGAAAAATAGAGGGAAATGGGGGAAGGGAGGAGGAGAGAATGCAAGTGGGTGATTCACTGGGAGGGAGAGAGAGAATGAGAGATTGTGAAAGGGAGAGGCAAATTAAGGACAAACATGTCAGCTCCACAAGATGGAGGAAGATGGAGGGAGGGGAACAGGGGAGTGAGGAGAGAGAAGAGAAGGACAAGAGAGCCCAGCAAGAGTAGAGTGCTCCAGCGAGGAGACACCAGCAAGCCTGCAGTGTTGCAGTGCACCGCCACCCCCCGCCCCTCCCCACCTGTTCATGGCCCCCACTCTGCCTCCCCCTCCTCCCACCCCCAGCATCTTAAGACGGCTCAGGCAAAAGGGGGTTGGGGTGGAACGCTCAGCTAAAATGGCTGCTTCTTGGGTTCTGCAGGAAGACGGCACACGCCGGCCGCTTCGCTCCAAGAGAGAGGCGCTTCACGAAGAACGTTCCCCCCATCCCACCACACCCCCAATACCGCCGTTCCACGTCCACATCTAACTCTGGAAAGGACTTGACTGTAAGTGTCAGACAGACAGACTGACTAACTGACAGACCTTCATTGAGGCAGTGGAGTGAGGGATTGTGTTTTTCCTCGAAGCCTCCATTTCCTTCCCCTGACCTCGTTTGTGGAACATCAAAGCGGCTGGGAAGCGATCCGCTCGCCTCGTGCGGCACTCCTCCACTCCTGAGTTGGGCGCTGGAGCTTGAGCGTGCTCACGCAGATACCAGGAATCCAACAGCTGGGTAGGGGAGAGGGAGAGAGAGCGGCAGTGTTGGTGGTGGGGTGGTGAGGAGGTGGATGTAGAGGCTTAAGAGCTACTCGCTCGCATCATTTTCCAGAGGAATGGAGGCACTCCTAGGCTCCAACAAGCTCATTTTTTTTTAAAAACCTGCACCCGTTCTCTCACTCGCCTCGCCTCGCTCGGCACCAGTCTGAAAAGACCCCCCCACTCCCGCCCCCAACCTCCGCCATCTTTTTCCGTCTCGATTTTAACATGTATAATTCTGTTCCAAGTGCGTTCCGCAGCACAGCCACACACACACACATACACACACACACACACACACACACACACAGGAATGCTTACACTTTTATCTCCACGAAGGCCTCTCTAACAGGTGCATGTGTCTGTGAAAACGCTGCTCTCAGGTCTGCAATGTAGGAGGATGTTGGGTGTTGTGTTTCATGCAAGCTGCAACAGCGGGCTAGGATGTTTGTGTGTGTGTGTGTGTGTGTGTGTGTGTGTGTGTGTGTGTGTGTGATGGCGTTGGGGGTGGATGGGGGTGGCCTGTGGTTTTTATTGCAAAGCCGTGTTCTGCTTTTTCAGGAACATGTCACGTTCAGTGGCTTTATTTATTTATCCTCCACCTTGCCTGCCTGGCTGCCTTGTGGAGGATGCAGGCCACCCAGATGCAGGGAGCACCTGCAGGGGAGGGGAGGACACACAATGCCGGAGTAACGGGGGTAGGATGAGCTGTAATGGGGGCTCTAGAGCTGTGCAAGGAGTTCCTGGGACCTGTTACAAGCGAGGTGGGCGTATTCTGTTTATTGTGAGGAAAAGGCAGGGGAGGAAAGTGTGAGAAAGTTATGGAAACACACACACACACACACACACACACACAGGGGTGAAGTGTGGAGTGCTATAATACAATTTGTCATCTTTTGTCAATTTATGATTGCCACTATTTTCGACTTACCTCACAAATTCCTGACATTCTCATTGATTTTTAATTTATTATTTGCCACCATAAAATACTGTCAAATGCAACTATTCTTGGGTGATAACGTTCGTTGAGGACCAAAACGATGTAAATCAGAGTAGTTTTGGGTTTTGAGTAAGACCGGAATAGCATATATCAATAGCCTTGGGAGCGAGTTTCCTATGTCAAAGTATATGGCTAATTTAACTCACTGACAAGGCTCAAAATATCATTACACATGTGTGATAATGTGGAGAGGATCCATGCAGACAGACCAAAGTCATTTAAATGTTCACTTTTGGAAGTGTACAGAAAGGGTATAAAAAGGACTGTTTCTGCAGTCATGTCATTACCTAAATTCTTCTTCTGGTCGGCGCCATCTTGCTAGGAGAAGTCGGTGGAGGTTGATTACCGGATGCCGTTCACACTACTGTCTAATGTTGTTAGACCGGATTTGTCCTTTAAAGGAACAGCCTGTAATTTTAATACAGTAGGTTACACTTTTTGTCAAATTCAGTGAATTACTTCATGGTCCCCCTCCCCCCCCCTGCCTTCAGGTCCATGGTCTCTACTCCTCTATGTTTGGCTATGTTGTGCTCAGAGATGCTACAGTGTCATATATATTCATTTATTTTTGCCAACTTTAAACATCTCTTTAAAAGACACTAATCAGAATACCTCTTGTGAAGAGGTCAATAGTTGGGCCTAATATTACATTGAAAACAGCAACTAGGGGGAGCTGCATATAAGTTTAAAATGTGTTACATTTGGTCACAAGCCATGATGGAGCTTTTAGTGTGGTAATGAGTGGATCTGAGTATTCTTAATGCCTTTGACTGCCTTTATAGTAAAGGTCTCAGCCAAATGTGTGTGTGTTTGTCTTGTGTAAATTATAACATATCATTCTTACTCAGATGTCGCAGTTCTGACTGACTTTGTGTAAATGTGTCCATGTAATTGGGAGTAAATTAGGCATTCCCTAGGTCTGTAATCTGTATCTGTAATTTCATAATGAATTACACTAAATTAGTATGTATATGAAAGACAGATAAATACAGACATGTAAATAGAAACAATGTTTTCCCCCCCTAGGGTTGGTATTTTATTTCATTGGGACTTGATGCATCCAAGTTTAGGATCATACTGTTTTGGCACCTTTAGATTTCATTTCATCTTAAACAACATATGAGAAATCAAAAGAGATAAAGAAATGACTAAGGCTGTGTGAATAAAAAAAACACATACATACATGTACAATGAAACAAATCAAAATAAAAAAGCAGTTGTTCTCATTGTTGATTGTTCGGTTCATCACCAAAAGCTCAAAATAATAGTGATAAAAAAGAAAAACAAGAACAAGAGAAAGATCACAAAAACATTAATATTTTAAACTTTTGCAACATCATTTTTTCCCCTATAGTTATCATTATCCTTTCAAACATAAGTTTGTCAAGAGCAGATTTGCTGTAATTTTATAGCATGCATTTAATTTCTGTAATTGTGAGTCACTTAGCTTCGTTTCTTGTAATAACTCGTACTTTATCTGTTGCTTGCTGTTTTTTTTTCAGATTTTTTGTAAGGATTTATTTTGTGTTCTGCATCCTCCTCTTTTCCTCCCCCTCTTCTCCTTCCTTTTTCTTTTTTTTTGGCAGTCGTTTCTGGAGTCTTTCCGCGTGATCTCCGACCCCTGTTTCAGCGTGTCAGTGAAGGGGTTCAACGTTTGCGTTTGCGCTCCCATGACAACCAAAAAAACAACAAAAAAAGAAAGCGAACAGGGACAGAAAAAGACGAGAAGGTTCTTTTTAAAAGAATAGATTTTTTTTGTTTTTGTTCTCTGGTCTCTTTTTCTCCATATATTCCTATTAAGGATGGTGGTCTCCGGTCCTCCTGGCTTGAACATCTCTGTGTTGAAGTCTCTGTGAAGCTTCCTTCTTTTCCTCTTGCCATAGTTCATGAAAATGAGTCTTTTTTTCTCGTAAAATATCACCCACAGCACTTAAATTGAAATTGTTGTTCCTTTTGTAGATTCTTTTGTTTTTGTTTTTGTATTTTTTGTAGATTTTTTTGCTTCAGGAAAGTCTTGATTATTAACTTAATTTATTTATAAAATTAATACATATATATATACTATATATAGTACCTTTGTAAGAGTATGCAGGTTGGGCTATTCATTACCGAATTCCCTACTGCACTGGTTCACAGTTTTTTTATGCAAATAATAAATAAACTAATAAATATGTCAATGAATTAAAAGAGGCCAGTGTTTAGGCGGGAGGGAGGAATAGCTTGTCACCCCATCGATATACATCTGTGTTGACCAAATTGGGATTTTTAAAAGGAGACAAAAGAAAACAAAAATGGTAGAATTTTTCGCAAGCTATCACCTCCCTGTTAAGACACACCACCTTCACCATGCCCCCACCTCCCAGAATGACATCCCTCCCACTCTCCCCACCCCCTCCCCTCACCCAAAGCACCCAACATTCTGATTCTCGTATCACAACCCAGACAAAATGTCTTCATCTGTGGCAAATGGGGGAAAATCATGCATACATGTTATGACCTTTCAAAAAATATCTATTGAACATAAATCAGATTTCTGGGCATATCTACTCCCCCTCTCTCTCCTCCTCCCCCCCCCCCCTCTCTCTGTGTCCATCATCTCTTCCCCCGATGGTCAGGGTCGGCCAGGCTACCCCCCTCCCCCCCTTCATACTGGCGTGGTGCGTCGGTTGGCGGCGTTGGCCGAGTCTTTCAGGTCCTTCTGGATGCAGTTGTGGACCTGCAGGAAGTTGTGGTCCCTCTCCGAGTTGTAGGTGGCCGTGGGTGTCCCGTGCGAGGCCTTGAGGGTGTCGCCTCCGCCTCCCCCTCCGCCCCCGCCGCCGCCGCTTCGGCTCAGCGTGTACATGGAGATCTCGGTGGAGGGCAGCGCCCCGAAGCCCTTGAGGCCCACGGGTGAGGTGTCGCGCGAGTGCGACGGGTCCGTGGAGCGGGAGGAGGAGCGCGAGCGGCGCCGGTAGCGGTAGCGGTAGCTGGGGATGCGGGTGATGGCCGAGCCCTGGAGGTAGTCGGCGGCACGCGCCCCGACACGCAGCTCCCGGTGCCGGTCGATAAACATGTGCACGGCCAGCACGCCCACCATCTCGGCCATGATGAAGGAGAGCGCGCCGAAGTAGAAGCTCCAGCCGTACGAGTAGCTGTTCTTCTTGCTATCGCTTTTAGAGGGGTCCCCCGCGTTGGCTGATATGTAAACGATGATGCCTATGATGTTGCTGAGACCTGGTGGGGTTAACAGTGAAAAGGAGATAGAGAGTAGAGAACAAGGACATCAATGTATTGCAATGAGAGACCTATTTTTTAAACATTTTCTCCAATTTAATGTATCAGTACTGTATGTAGGTTTCCTTACATTGGCATTACATAGTGTGGAAACTCTCTTTACTGTAAGTAGTGGCATTGCAAGGCCATTGGGACATAAAATTTAAGTTTTTAAACTTATGTCCGCTGCGAGGTCCTTCTCTCAAATTGCTTTGCCACTCATGATGATTCATTTGCACCAAATAACACACTAAACACTTTTCAGCTTAAGCAACAAAGTGTCTTTGGAGGATTTGGACGTTTAAGTCAAGGACAGGAGGTGATACGGAGAAGGGAATGAGTTAGCTAAACGTTTCTCTGTCCTCCCGGACTGAAATCCACACCATTCTTTTTTCAGACAGCAGACGGACGCTCGAGCGGGTGGAGCAGGACAGACCTGGCCCGGACCTGGTGGAGATTAGGCCCATATCTGGTCCAGAATTGGCCCTCCCCCCCAAGCCAAAAGGCGCTACTGAGAAGTCGTGTGTGACAGTGTAAAGCCATGATGATGGATCATTGGGAAAGTGTGTCAGGGACAACATATTTTTAGAGTTTAATCCCCAATGGGTTTCTCTTAGCCTAGCAACAGGATCAGAAGAAAAGAAATGGGAAAAAAGAGGGAAAAAAAGAACAGAGAGTTCTGTAGTGAGCGTCTTTCTGAGGGGTGTCAAGCTGTCATCCTGCCTCAGTACTGTACACTGATTCTACTGTAGTCAGACTCCTGGCTTGTGTTAATGTTTTACTATTGGAATACCTCAGTGCTGTGCATCCAATAGCATTCATAGACATGTTATGGCTAACACATGACCTATTCAAAATATGCCACTTCAGCATGTTACCTGTATGATTATATCCAATAACCACTATACCTCTCCAATATTCTCTCTCCTTTTCTTTTTCACTCAGTCCCCCATCCTCTCTTTCTGTCTTTCGCTCTCTCTCTTGTGGTGTGTTCTCACCTGCGGATACGAAGAGGATTCCGGCACTGAGGATGATGTTGTGGCGGGACTTGTAGAACTCACTGGCGGCTATGCAAAGCCCACCCATGAAGAGCAGGATGACACTGAGGATGGGGAAGATGCTGGACGCTCGCACCGCACCTGAGGATGGGAGGACAGAGAGACAGAGAGAAAGAGAGAGAGAGAGAGAGAGAGAGAAAGATGAAGGGAGGAGGGAAAGACAAGCAATTACACGCAGTGGTTTTAGCATCTGCTCCCCTCGCTCACAGCACAGCACAATCAACACTTTGTCAGCAGTGCAAATGTCTTCAGCAACACCATGTAATCTCTGTGTGCTTGTGTGTGTGTGATATGTGTGTGTGTGTGTGTGTGTGTGTGTGTGTGTGTGTGTGTGTGTGTGTGTGTGTGTGTGTCGCTCTCTCTCTCTCTCTCTCTCTCTCTCTCTCTCTCTCTATGTGTGTTGTGTTTGTGTGTGCTCTTTGTGTGAGACTGCTCCAGTGAGGCCTTCCTTCCACAAACGCTACTCATACTGGGTCACATATGCCTTTTACACCTTTTTACACAACGTATAAGAGCTGAAATGTTTTGAAGAGGGGCATTTTAATGAGTTATTGTTTAAATATTCCATGATTCATGTATTATATCTGAAGAAGACAGACCCATCTTTATATCTTTCAGTTCAAGGAATCCACATTCCACAAAACAGTCAGTGTACCTCCAGCTATCATGTTACTCCCTCATTCACATGAAACCTTTTCCTTTCTGTATGTTTGGAACTGCTATTTAAAATAGAACATTTGTAAAGAAAAGAGCAGCATCACAGTCACGCAATTGCCTGAATCTGCCCCTTGACTCCAGAGGGTTAACTCAATATCCTGGAGTTGCTATGCATCTGATTTGAGCGAGATACAGAACTAATTTTATCTGAAGTCTGCACCAGCAGAGAGTTTCTATAACTAGCGCACTGTCTAAACCTTAAACACCACTAACTTGCCAATTGGCACTGACATGAAGCTTGCTTGCATGCTCATACATGTCTTTTGGCAATGCAGTTGGCAATGCTGTGCTGTGAAATCTTTCTTACATTCTTGCAGGGTGTTCTGGCTCGGATGGATGAACTACCTACGGCATATGGATGGAGGGATTGAAGGGTATGTTTAACAGTCCTTTACATGACCACATGCCATCAAAATGGATACCAAAACTAGATTCCTTTAAAAACCTTATCTCAAAACATGGCACATTTTTTCACTGCTGCTTTAGGTGACTGTCCTTGTCCTCCGTTACCTTGTCCTTCCTTTCCTGACTGGTCCACAGGTGCACTTTTCCTCTCTGTACCTCTCTCTTCACCCCTCCATTTCCTCACTCATCTAATCTCTCCCTCTCTCATGCATGCATGCCTTCTTGTGCTCTCTCACTTTCTCTGGCTCCTCACTATCTGTTTAACATGCAAACTCAGACTCTCATCAGGCTGCTGCTTAAATTTTCACTACTTTCACCTCATCTCCATCATACTGCGGACTCAGCAGCCCCCACCTCAGCCACCCGCACTACCCCCACCCACTTCTCTCTCTCTCTCTTTCTACCCTTCTCTCTCTTTTTCTCTCTCTCTACACCCATCTCTCTCTTGCTCTACCCATCTCGCCCTCTCTCTCTCTACCCATTTCTGTCTTTCAACCTATCTCTCCCTGTCTTTGCCCATCTCTTTTTGTTTCTCCACCCCCCCCTCTCTCTCTCTCTCCATCTCTGAAGTGCTGCTGCTGCTGATGAAGCAGAGCTTGCGGTGCTGCGTGAACTCCGAAGCCCCTCTGCGTGGTATCACACACAGGCACCGACTGTAAGCACAGGACAGCAGTGCAGATTGGGCGAGCTCCGAACGGGACGGGACCGCAGCAAAAAAAAAAAAGGTCAGCCCAATGCGTCCAGCCTTTCCCGGTTCCGCTCACTGATAATGCGGCTCTCTGCTTGCCAAGGTGCTCCGTTGGAGGCTTGGATGGTTCTACAGATCTGAAATAAATAATGACATCCTTGACCAAGGCTGAGTCCTGGATGGATCTCATCCGGCCCAAAGCCGGGCCTTGTCCATAGCTGTCTGCTATCTGGGCTAAAATCTTGGCTTCGGCTGCTTTGTCTGCGGAGGATGCCCGCTTTTGCTTACCGCCACGCTGCGTTTCCCAGGCTGCCCTTGCGGTGTCTTTGCAGGCAAGCACGCGTGGAGAGAAAAATCGTTGCTTAATCAACGCAGGCTGCCTTCACAATTAAGCTGGAAACCGCATCGTCCAGCCACGCTGGATTCACACTTTCTCTCTCCCTTGTCATGTGGCAGATACTTCATCAAAAGGGACTTACGACCCGGCACCGTGAAAACCATACATCTCATTACCACTTGTTCCCTCGTGACCTTGGCATAGCGACTGAGCACTCGAAGATAAATATAGCCTACATATATAGTCTCTAAGTGGTGGAGGAGTTCATGTAGCGTAGAGCGCAACACATGCCATCATGAAAGGAGGTGAGAGAGCATGTGACTCGGGCGGTCACCTAGCCACACAAATTAGGGCTATTAGATGACAGGGCCTGGTCATATTTATGAATGTTATTTTCATTGTTTTCTTCTCTTTGACCTTCCTGTGAGCAGGTCTGTCTCTAATGATTTCTACCCTAAACCATACCGCACATTGCACAGCTTTCCCCGTTTCTACCTCTCACTCTTTCTTACTTTCTTTCTTTCTTTCTTTCTTTCTTTCTTTCTTTCTTTCTTTCTATACGTCTCATCTTTGTTCCACTTGTTTTCCTATCTGCTCCTGTGTCAATCAGGTGCAATTTTAGATTTGGGAGAAATGAAATACCCACTCTCCTTTCTCCACTCATCCCCTTTCTCCATCCCTCTCTCCGCCTCTCTTTCCATCGCGGTCTCTCTTTTCTCTTCGCCCCCATCTGCAGGGTGTTAAGTTGCAGGTGTTGAGCCATGATTAAATATTTAGGCACGCACTGGTTGATGACCCTGCCTCTGTCCCTGCCCTCTCCCCTCCTCTCTAAACCCTCTGCCCACAGGAGGCTGGGGTCCTTCACACTGCCAGTCACACAGTATTACCTGTGAGAGAGCCATTACCTTCCCTCTCTCTCACCAACCCCCACCCACCCAGCACCAGCCAGTCACCCACCCTCTTCAGTTCTCCCACCATGCCCTCTCACCGAAGGAAAAGCGAGAGAGGGAGAGATATAAAAAGCGGACGGAGGTATCGACTGTGGACTTGCACAGAGGGCTCTGAACCGCAAAGGCTCAAGGTGACAGCGATGTTCCCGGAGGTCTCCCCAGGGACAGCGTGCTGCCGGTCTGAGCTCCTCTCTCCAAGGACGGACAGAGAGAGAGAGAAAGAGAGACAGAGAGAGAGAGAGATGGAGAGAGAGAGGTCAGGGCCATCCAGGCCTTTGAGAACCTGCACGCTGCTGCAGCTGTTGTTGAGTTTTTTCGTTTTTGTTTTTATATTCCTTGTGATTTCTTCAAGTGCCCCTCTGGGTGTATTTTGTGTTGCTCAAAATACCTACCGGTATATCACTTTTGAAGTGCTAGACTTGCATACTTGTGCTGGTGTGTGTAAACCACAGCCCATCTGAAATATGCTACTTTCAGCATGCACAGTTTCTCTGTTGCAGCAGCTCTGCCTGAGCCATGTTGATGGCGTTATTACAGCTGATATATCTACGGTCTAAGTAGTTATAAACTTTATTAGGCCTGGCGTGAAATTAGTTCTTTACATTTCCTTATAAAAAACACAATGAAACCCTTTTGAGCCACAACTCCCGCCCCCAACCACACACACACACACACACACACACACACACACACACACACACACACACACACACACACACACACACACCATAAATCAGTTGGATGTTTGTAGCGCACACACTTCATCAGTGGTGTGGGTGCGCGTAGACGCAAGGATGTGCGGTGTGCATTCATATGTGCTAAAACGCTGTACGCTCGGTCACCATGGCGCGGTGACCTTCACAACGACCTCCCAGCAGAAGCACAGCTCCAACCGGGGAAGAGCGTGCCAAGTCTCCCCCCGGCACTCCGCACTAGCCTCCTCCTCACAGGAGAGAGAGAGAGACAGAGAGAGAGAGAGAGAAAGAGAGAGTGAGAGAGTGAGAGAGTGAGAGACACCCTGAAGGACCCCTATGCGTTTTGCACTTAAAGCTACATACTACCCACTTCTGCAGTGTAGCCAAAGCACTATGCTGTCTTAATGTATGTATGAGATTCAGAGATAGCACCTAAAGAGAGCTCTGCCAGTTGGCTGGGATTCAGGGAGAAGGCATGTGTGTGCTTTTATTTATTTATTTATCTATCTATCAGAAGCATACTGTTTGCTGGCTGGGTTCCAAAGCAATGGAAGAGAGTATTTTTGCAGGTTGTGGATGGGGGTTGGTGTACAGTGCTCAACTGATGCACTTCACCCAGACCTCCTCAGAGCCAAGCACCAGGCACCAGAGAGGCGAGGCCACTGTCCAGTTTCACCCCCAGTGTTTGTATGGACAGCGATGGAGGGCACAAACGTCTGGGACAGGGACACTGATCATTTATGCTCACTGAACAGGCCGACTAAAAGACTGGCTCGTGTCGTGTGGCGCAACGTAATGAAGTCCATGGTGGCCACTGATGGTGCAGACAAAAAGACATACACTGTACTGTAACTGTACCATGTTTGGTTTATAGATGGACAGACAGACAGACAGACAGACAGACAGATAGATAGATAGATAGATAGATAGATAGACAGACAGATAGATAGATAGATAGATAGATAGAAAGATAGATAGATAAATAGATATATACCTATGAAGAAAAGGCCGCACTTTGCATACAACCGTGTTTATTGCACATAATTGCAATAAACGAGTGCTTTGCATACAACCGTGTTTATTGCACATAATTGCAATAAACACGGTTGTATGCAAAGTGCGGCCTTTTCTTCTTTGGTATTACTTTGGTACTACGTTTGGCCAAGCACTCAAAAATTAATAAAAAACTGAGTGAAGCCTGCTCCTACCACACAATTCTCATAGATAGATACCTACCATACAACGGACAAACCAACATTTGCTTCTATCAAAAACTTCTAATTCCACTGAACTGAACTGCTGTTTGAAACCCTCCTCCACGTCAGGAGCCCTCCCCCCGTTTGGCCAGCGTGGCATAAATGAGGCCCGCAGCCCCGCACTTGGCCCCCCTGCCGTCCGTCCGGGATGAAGTCTGGGCGATCACGAGCTGTCAATCTCGCCTTCAGAGCGCCACAGAGCGATGACCCCCCCAAATTAAAGCACTGACCTCGCGCTCACGCTAAACGCCGGGGATGGCCGGAGGTACTCACCCCTCTCCCCCCTGGCGGAGCCAAGAGGAATGGGGGTGCGTGGGGGTCACCCCCGGGCTGTACGGAGATGCCTGATTAGTGAAGAGGTCGCCGATTTGATGGTGGTTTTTTTTACAAGGCTGGAGGTTGGCCAGCATGCGACACACCCCTTGTGGTATCTTTCTAAGGTTACCATGATTTTCCTGCCCTGCGGTAGGCTCCCGCGTTTGAATACGTACACACACGTACACACACACACACACACACACACAGACGTAGATGAACACACATAGACATGGACGAACAGACACACACACACACACACATACATACACATTATCTCACAAATGACCTTTCTACCAACTCTCTAGAGTCCTCTTTTCCCTATTACTGTCCTTGACCAAAAAAGTGTGTGTGTGAGAGGGACAGAGAGCGAGTGTGTGTACAAGAGTGTGTGAAAAAGAAAGCGTGAGAAGAGAAAGTGTGAGAAGAACGAAGGAGGAGGGAGGGCATTGATAAATCCCTCTGCTGTAGAGGTTGCCTTGGCAGGGAGACAGGCAGGTGCAGGTGAACTCGCTGACCCTCCAGAGGGGGCTCTTCTTGACTCCTATTATCCCCCCCCCCCCCCCACACCAAACACAGCTCAACATTGCAGCCGCAGTGCACCGGTTCGCAGGTACTTACCGGACTGCAACCCTTTCAGCTAGCGCGACGCCATGCTTGCTTGACCAGCAACCCCAATAGCAGCAGACACATGCTTATCTATGTGTGGTTGCAATGCTCACTATCAAACTCTGCAGCCTCCAACAGCTATGGATTCACTGACTATACAGTGTGCAAGCATAGTGTTCCAAACCTGTAGCGTCACCAGGAACATCAAATCACTGCTAAACACTACAAAAATGCAAAATGCAAATTCAAACTTGGCAGTCAACAAACCAATAGTAGTACTATACACATGGACTGACACATCCATCTTGTAACCAACAGACATAAAAGGCTATCTCATACTGACCTCTCAAAAATACACTGCGTGTATTCTCTTCATAGCAAATACATTAGTTGACTGCAAACGATGATGTATAGATTGCAGCTCTAACACCTATTAAATGCACATGGTGTAAAGCTATACAAATATATGCAATAAACATATGTGCTTCGTACCACACACACACACACACACACACACACACACACACACACACACACACACACACACACACGAAATATGAATAAAGATGAGATGGGGCCCTTATCGCTCCCCCCACCCCCGTCATTGACAGCGATGTGAAAGGAAATTAGCATTCGTCAGTAATCAGCCTCCCACAACCTTGAATGTGCTGATGCGCAGGACAGGGTCATGCTAATCAGGTGCCTCTGCTTGCGGCCGCATTGATTAAATACTACAAACGCTTATTAATCCGGCCTGCCTCGCCGCCATGCTGCTGCTCTGCTCCCCAAAACACTGCTCTACCTGCACGCACACACACACAAACGCACACACACACACACACACACACAAACACAAACACACACACACACACACACACACACACACACACACACACAAACACACACACACACACAAACACAAACACACACACACACACACACACAAACACAAACACACACACAAACACAAACACACACACACACACACACACACACACACACACACACACACACACACACACACACACAAACACACACACACACACACACACAAAAACACACACACACACACACACACACACACATACTCTTTACCTATCTCTTACTCCCTTATACAATTAATCTCTCTCTTTCTCTTTTTTTCTCTCTCTCACATACACACACATACACAATAACACACACTGTATCTCTTCATCTCTACACAAGCACACAATTCACTTCTTACTCTCTCTCAAATCAAATAATGTGTTATTGGCACAAATGTATTGTGAATATAAGTCAAGTCAAGTCAAGTCAAGTTTATTTATATAGCACATTTCATACACAGAGGTCATTCAATGTGCTTTACATAAACAAAACCAAACGATAATAACAAATAAAAGCATAGAAGGGCAATATAGTCAAAGAATAGTTAAAAGGTAAAGATCATAATAAAAAGAAAACATAAAACACAAGGTAAAATCATTTAAAAATAAAGAATAACTAGTAAGCAAAAACAAAGGCAAAAGTAGTAAAAAAAGTAATAAAAGTCAAAGTAGAATAATTATCGAGGCAGATTCAGAATTTGTAACTCGGCACAGTTAGCAGAAAGCGTCTGAGAACAGTTTGGTCTTAAGTCTAGATTTAAAACTGGCTACAGTTGGGGCCTTTTTAATGTCATCCGAAAGTTGGTTCCACAGCTGAGCCGCATAGCAGCTAAAAGCTGCTTCACCATGTTTAGTTCTAACTGTAGGTTTTACTAGCAGGTTTTTCACCTGGGACCTGAGAGGACGAGAAGGTGTGTACTGCTGAAGCATGTCTGACAAGTATTTAGGTCCTGCTCCATTTACTGATTTATAAACAAGCAATAGTGCTTTAAAGTCAATTCTGTGACTTACTGGAAGCCAGTGCAAGGACTTAAGAATTGGAGTAATGTGGTCAGTTCTTTTAGTTTTTGTTAGAGTCCTAGCTGCTGCATTTTGTATCACCTGAAGCTGTTTAATAGTCTTTTTAGGAAGGCCTGTGAACAGTCCATTGCAGTAATCAACCCTGCTGGAGATAAATGCATGAATGAGTTTTTCTAAGTCATGTTTTGACATCAGCCCTCTGAGTTTGACAATATTTTTGAGGTGGTAAAAAGCTGATTTAGTTATCGCTTTCATGTGGCTGTTGAAATTTAGATCACTGTCAATTAATACACCAAGGTTTTTAACAGTATCCTTTGCCTTCAACCCTTTTGTGTCAAAGAGAGTGGCAACCCTAAGTCTTTCCTCATTTTTACCAAATATAATTACTTCAGTTTTTTCTTTGTTCAGCTGAAGAACATTTTGAGACATCCAGGTGTTGATTTGTTCTATACACTGACACATAGATTCAAGAGGACCATAGTTGTTTGGTGATAGAGCTAAGTAAATTTGTGTGTCATCTGCATAGCTATGATATGAAATCAAATTATTTTGAATGATTTGTCCAAGTGGGAGCATATAGAGGTTGAATAATAGTGGCCCCAAGATCGACCCCTGGGGAACACCACAGGTCAAGGACGTTGGTGTTGAGGTATAGTTTCCGATGGCAACAAAGAAGCTCCTTTCTTGTAGATATGATTTTAGCCAGCTGATAACTATGCCTGTAAATCCAACCCAGTGTTCTAGTCTGTGTAGTAAAATATTGTGATCAACAGTGTCAAATGCTGCACTAAGGTCCAGTAGCACTAGGACTGATGTTTTACCTGAATCTGTGTTGAGGCGTATGTCATTGGAAACTTTAATGAGAGCTGTTTCAGTGCTGTGATTTGCCCGAAAACCAGACTGAAAGTAATCAAAATACCCATTTGATGTTAGGAAGGTGGTTAATTGATTAAAGACTACTTTTTCAATAATTTTGCCAATAAAAGGTAGATTGGATATGGGCCTGTAATTGTTTAGCATGGAGGCATCCAGGTTATTCTTCTTGAGAAGTGGCTTTACAACAGCTGTTTTCAGTGACTTAGGAAAAGTGCCAGACAGCAATGATACATTTACAATTTGAAGGACATCCGCCGCTATGAGGTGAAAAACAGTTTTGAAGAAATTGGTAGGCAGAGTGTCTAAGACACATGTGGAAGGGCTGAGATTCTGTACCGTTTTTTCAAGTGTTTCGTAGTCTATCAAGCTGAACTCTGACATCAAGTTTAGTTTCCCTCTGTTTGTTGCTGGAAGTTCAGGTTGTTGAATTTGTAATTGAGCAGATATGTTGAGTCTGATTTTGTCAATTTTACCTTTAAAAAAAGATGAAAACTCATTGCATTTATTAGTTGAGAGAAGTTCAGGCGCTAATTGTGAGGGGGGATTTGTTAACTTATCAACAGTTGAAAATAGAATACGAGTGTTATTTGAACTTCTATTGATAATGTTAGAAAAGAAAGACTGTCTTGCTTTGCATATTTCAGAGTTATATGTGCGGAGCATCTCTTTATGGATTTCATAGTGGATCTGAAGTTTGTATTTACGCCATTTTCTTTCAGTCTTCCTACACTCTCTTTTTAGAAGTTTAACTGCTGGATTTTGCCTCCATGGTGCTTTCTGTTTGTCCTTAACTTTCTTGAATTGTAATGGAGCAATGTCATCCATAATGTTTGCCATTTTTGCATTAAAGTGATCAAATAAGTCTTCAGAGTCTGACAGTTGACTTGACTTTAGTGAAAGTGCTTGCTCAAAGAGAGCACTTGTCTGATCATTTATGATTCTCCTTTTTACCATCATAGCCATAATATAAACCTATTTCATATTGTTCCGATTCTCTCTCTGCCTCTGCACACACACACACACATACACACACATACACACACACACACACACTCACACACACACATTTACACTTGTCGCATATCACATATACAATACAGTTATTTGTCTAAATCAATTACAGTAAAAGCACACATCTCTTTTTAGATCAATTTACTGTCAGATATGTGACATTTTGCATTATCTTTGTTTAGTTTAAGCTAACATACCTGAAATTTAAATCAGAAATTTTACATATGGCTTTATATTACTGGGTAGCCATATGAAGTTCTCATAGCATCCCTATAAGGTAGGTCACTACGCATGCAAACGACTTAATAAACATAAAATGTGCTCTGGCTGCAGAGAATGAGATTATTAAACAGCGCCATCATCACCTTCTGCAGGTTTCAGTTGGTAAGAGACAATACTCTGCTGTAAGCTTGGTTTAAATGAGTTGCTATGTTGTTTTGATTAGTGTTTTTTGTTTTGCCAAAATGTGCCTGTAATGCGATTTCAAGAAACACTATGATACAATTAACAGCTTTTCAAAGTATTTTTTCCTGACATCTAGTTTTGGTATAATCTCCAAATTCATTCTTTCATTATTGATGGTATATGACATTTGAGCCACAAGCCACCCAGGCCGTGCAGCATTCATCATTACCAACTGTGCTATCGTTGGTGTTGCTGTGGAGTTCATATTTTACCTGGCTAGTTGGCTAGTTGTAAACCAAAATTCCTAACTGTTTGTTTTTAAACAGAGCACTGTATAATATTCAGTGAGATCTTACAGCATTGTATTGATTTCACCCACTGACTGAATTTGGTGACAGGCAACGGTGGTGCTGGTGGTGGTGAGGATGAGCAGGAAGCTCAGCTGAATGTGTGTCAAATACCCAAACGTTGGAGGTAAAAGTCTGTCCCTAATACTCCAATAGGACGGCAGCAGAGTGGGGGGAGGTAGGGGCCTGATGACATCAGAGCAACAATTAACCACCTCCACCCCCACCACCAAACCATCACCACCACCATCACCACCACTTAGTCCCTCAGATGGACAGAGCGCGTATAGGGTTACAATTGTTTGCCTCCCCTCTAGTGTTGGTGCGGTCCTGACCATCCAGACAGTCTGTGTGCCAGGGGCCCGCCGCAGCCAAAACATGCACACGTGGTCGGCATGGGCACGACGGCACAGTCCCACAGTTGAGTTGGCACAGTTGGCAGTTGCATGCCGATTCATATACACACACTCACTCTCCTGCCCAGTCATTGCATAGCCGAGGAGGTAGAGGTACCTAGTGTGTTGAAAGGTGATGGACAAGGCACATTTTCTACAGTAGTGTAAACCATCCTTACCAAAAAATAATTAATTTTATCAAGTAAACTATAATTAAACAGTTAAAGTATAATTTCCATACTTCTTTGGACTAAATTGGCCCACATTCAGTTTATAAGAGTAAACTCATAAGTACTGAGTAACTATACTGAAAGTAAACTAGTGAAGATACTAGTTAAATACTTTTAGCACACCTTTTAGTTCATGTATAAAGTAGTAAACTTTTAGGTGCACTACAAGTGAACAGATCTACTGTTACCAATAAACAATTTATATTGCTTATTTATACACTGCATTTATATTACACACCAATGGCGTATGCTGCCATGCAGGGCGCCAACTGGCACATCGGGAGCACTTTTTGGGGTTAAGTGTTTTGTCAAGAGGAGTTGAGCTCGTACCTGCAGCCTTGCGGTTCCTGGACAACTCCTCTACCTCCTGAGCTACTGCCGCACACTACTGATACATATTAATTTCTAGCCCAATTTGTCATGTTCATGATAGCATACTTAAGGTATATTCTCAGTAAAATATAAGTTTACCAGAAGGTAAGGGTACCGGATAAGGGTACCGGAAGGATAATCAGCTAAGTGAATGAAATTAAATGAGAATCTGTCATGCAGCCTCTCAAAGATCTGTCTCTGGCTACAAGTACAAGTAATATACTTATACTGACTTTTCCATCAGTATAAGTATATTAAGTATATTTAAGTATAAGTACAGTATAGGCTAGATATACTGTTTGTGTACATTCATGTGTGTGTGTGTGTGTGTGTGTGTGTGTGTGTGTGTGTGTTCCATCAGCTGGATCTGATGTGCAGTAGCAGTGTTTCCCACCGGCGCAGGCTTGTCCTCACGCCTGTGTGAGTACCAGCGAGTGCATTATAACCAGTGGTCCAGCGGACCAGAGGAACCCTGGGTCAGGTGACGCGGCCATGGCCTCGTCACATGATGGTGTTCCCTGGCCCAGGCCTCGGGCTGCCTGACAGGATGACTGGATGCCTAGCCCCTCCCCCATGTGCAGCTGGGAAAGAAAGAGAGAGAGAGAAAGAGGGAAAGAGAGAGAGAGAGAGAGAGAGAGAGAGAGAGAGAGAAGGAAAGAGGGACTCCTCATGGGTATTGCACAATGGGGTTTCTACAAGTAGGGTCTTCATCACCCATATTTATCTTGTTCTATCTTTCTCTCTTGCTTTCTCTCTGCATCTCTTCTCTCTCTCTCTCTCTCTCTCACACACACACACACACACACACACACACACACACACACACACAGACACAGACACAACAATATGACTAGAATGCTCCCGCCATCATTCAGCATAGTCCATTAAGAGAGGCCTGCCCCAGTCCTATTGATTTTTTTGACCCATGTCTCTTTGTGTGTGTGTGTGTGTCTGTGTGGGGGGTATCCAGTCTCAGCCAGTTTAGGCCAGAGTGTGTGTGTGTGTGTGTGTGTGGGGGGGGGGGGGGGTCTCCAGTCTCAGCCAGAGTGGCCAGAGTGTGTGTATGTTATGTGTGTGTGTGTGTGTGGGGGGGGGGGGGGGGTCTCCAGTCTCAGCCAGAGTGGCCAGAGTGTGTGTATGTATGTGTGTGTGTGTGTGTGTGGGGGGGGGGGGGGGGGGGGGGGGTTTAGTTTAGGCCAGAGTGAGTGTCTTTATTAGCCAGTGCCTCTTCAGTCTCTGACCCTTAGCAGACCTCCAGCCATGACCCACTCACAAAGCCCACACTGTCAATGTCATATACACACTCACAATGACAGTCACATGTATGCGTACACACACACACACACACACACACACACACACACACACACACACACACACACACACACACACACACACACACACACACACTTCTTCCCTTTACCTTTCTCTCTTTTCTCTCTCCTTTCTTCTGCTCTTCCTCTTCTTATCCCCTCCTCCTCTCATCTCATTCCTCCTCTCATCTAATTTTTCTCACCATCTCTTTCGCTCTCTATCCATCTCATTGTCTTTTCTCTTCCCCATTTCTCTCCCTCTATCTCTCTCTCTCTCTCTCTCTCTCCCCCCCCTCTCTCTCCCCCACTCTGCCCTACTCAGCCCTACGAGCCCGCTGGAAGATTGCAGTTTTGACACGGCATGATCTAAAAACCCAGTGGTGCTTCTCAGTGCTGCGCTCCACTCCGGCTCTCGGCGCTTATATAACTGTGTGTGTGTTTGTGTGTGTGTGTGTGTGTGTGTGTGTGGATGTGTGAACTGGCTGCCTCAGCTGCGAAGCCTGCACACTCGCCAAAGCGCCGTATCAAAAGCACAGCCTGCTCGCCTCGCTCGCGGTACTTGTGCGTGCTTGTGTGTGTGTGTGTGTGTGTGTGTGTGTGTGTGTGTGTGTGTGTGTGTGTGTGTGAGAGAGAGAGAGAGAGAGAGAGAGAGAGAGAGAGAAAGAGAGGAGGGGGGGTGCTTGTGTTCTTATACAAATGAGAGAGTGTGTTTGTCTGTATGAAAGCATAGATCTACAGAGCATCACACAAAGCTGTCTTTTCTTTTCTCATAGCCAGTGGTGATGCTGTCATTTTAGCTGATGTATTTTGAGAAGAGATACAGTACCTGTAGTCATTTATTTTTGGTGTGTGTGTGTGTGTGTGTGTGTGTGTGTGTGTGTGTGTGTGTGTGTGTGTGTGTGTATGTGTGTGTGTGCACGCGCTATCTCATGATGCCTGCTGATGCCGTGGTTGAGCTTTCCCAGAGTAAGATCACTTCCGGCTTCGTTGTGGCAGATCTGGTCATATGGTCTTACATAATGCCCCCTCAGTTTGGGAGGCTTTCGTTCTCTCTCTCTCTCTGTCTCTGTCTCTCTCTTCTCTCTCTCCCTCTCTCTCTCTCTCTCTCTCTCTCTTTCTCTCTCTCTCTCTCTTCTCTGTCTCTCTCTTATCTCTCTCCCTCTCTCTCTCTGTTTCTCATTCTACACTTTGCCTCACAACCTGCTTCTTGAGCGACTGTGAACTCTGTGAGCTCTGAGACGCCGTCGAAGGCTGTGACGGAGATGATAGCCACCACCACCGCTTTCTCTCTCACTCCAGGCATGCCGTTGAGCCCCTGGCATCCTTGCCGGCCACACACACACACACACTCACACACACACACACACACACACACATTCTACGCCATTGCCGCTCGATGTTCGCCCCGACCCACGAAAAAGTATGGAAGTACACATATCATGGAGCCGCAGACAGGCAGGAGAAGAAAGAGAGAGACAGACAGAGAGAGACAGAAAGAGAGAGAACCTGACCTATATAGGAAGGAGGCTGAAATATTTATGGATGTGAGTGTCCTAATTCACGAGCCACTGGGGGCGCAGTAGGCCTCATGGCCAATCACAAAAAGGCGGATCTCAAGCTCTCACTCAAAATCCCACCTACAGACAAACAAATACACACACACCAATGTCTGGTCTAGATATTCATGCAGACAGATTTGACCTTTCACCTCCAGTGGCATGAGACCTCTCTTCCCTTAGCTCAAGCCTCTGTCATCGTTCTGTATTGAGGTGCCATTGCTGTGTAAAGTTACCACACTCTATATACCCAACTGCCATCCCGTCCAGTGCTAGAGTAGCATGTAGCGCTAGCAGCGATCTCATTCCCCTGATATGAGCCTCATGAATCAGCTGCGGCGCCACGTCTGGACTGGATGACGGAGATGTCATCTGACTGTAGCCCCAGTGTTCTGGAGCCCCCCTGAGTAGCTATGTAGGCTAATGGATTAATACTGACTGTGTGGAGAGCTGACTGTAATCGCGTTTCCTCATCATGAAGTCATAGTGAGCGTCCAGACTTCTTTTCCATACGTAGGAACTGATGATGATCAGTCCTTAATATCTGTGTGGTAAAAAGTGGTGGTAAAGACAAGCTGTCAGATGTGAAAACAATTGGTTTGAGGGGTTTAGTTAGGGGAAAAATGGACACGTTATTGTTTTTTTGTCTACAGTTAGATGAAGAAGAACCGACACTTCCTTTTTTATGTAAAAAAAAATGGTTACACTTTACTTGACGGTATCTACATAAGAGTGACATGACACCGTCAATGAACGTGTCATAAACAATTATAAACAAGTCATAAACATTTATGACATAACGCTTCTGTCATTGAGTGTCATTCCGTTTTTGTTGTGACAAGTTAGGGTTAGGGTTAGAGGTTAGGGTTAAGGTTCATGTGTCATGATGTGTTATGTGTTATGTCATTCTTATGTAGATACCTTCAAGTAAAGTGTTACCAAATAAAATTGAAAAAGAGTAAAAAAAATGCCTCTCTGCTTTGCTTTAGGTTAGCAGCTTAATGTAACAGTGATACAGGTTTGTTGTTTGATGGGCAGTTTTGTCCTGGCACAGCTTGTTTGGACAATAGTTTTCCAAGTGTGCTTTGGCTTGCGAAAAAAAGGGCAGAAATCAATACTGTGTGTATACGAGGAAAAGTGCCCGTGTGTGTATCTGTGTTGGTGCTGACTTGGGGGGGGGGGGGGGGCCTTACCTTGGCCAAACCAGCGCAGACTGAGCAATCCCACAGACAGGTCTTAGACACACGCGCGCACACACACACACAAACACACACACACACACACACACACACACACCACACACACACACACACACACACACACATACACATATACAGACACACACAGACCTTTTAGCCTGAGCACTAATGCCAGGAGAGAACAAACCTGACACTGGCAGTGATGAACGGCCTGAGAGAGATGCGAACTGGTGGAGTGGAGAGGTGGGATCGGCTGGAGGATGGAGTTTAAAAATGGAGGCCCGTTCTTATATTGGTGTGTGTGTGTGTATGTGGATGATGTTTGATGATGTTTTTTTTTGTCGAGATGTATAGGTCTGTCTGCAAATCACATTGTGTAACCTTCTGTGTTTTTCTGGGGCAGTGGAGGAATTATTTAGAAGCAACTTCTTTGGCACCTGTTAGTTTGCAGCATGTTAGCATGGCAGGGTTACTGTAGGTCAGCTTTCTGGGTTGTCTCGCTGCGTATGCATGTGTGTGTATTTGTGTGTGTGTGTGTGTGTGGGGGTGGGGGGGGGGGGGGTGTCCTCATGACCTGAAAGCCAAGTAGTAGCCTAACACATGATAGTGTTGAAATGCGTTGTCTAGCTGGCAGATTTAACTTTGTGAATTGTTATGTTAAGTGTCACATGCTCAGAACTGCTTTGTGCTTGTGTAGTAATCAGTGGTGTTTTTCTGTGTGTGTGTGTGTGTGTGTGTGTGTGTGTGTGTGTGTGTGTGTGTGTGTGTGTGTGTGTGTGTGTGTGTGTGTGTGTGTGTGTGTGTGTGTGTGTGTGTGTGTGAACATAGAGGTGCTGTTTCCACACTAGTGTCATAAAGAAAAATGAGACACTCACGTAAGAAGTACTCTGAGGGATCTGCTTCGTGGTCTGTGTCCTCTGGAAAATGATCTATCTGTTTACACAATCCTTTAAAGTTTCCTGCATGAGAGAAGAGACACACAAGAAAACGGAGAATGTGTTAGTAACGAAAGGGACACAAATCAACACACACAAAAAACAAAACAGCTTGACACCACGACTGGCAATGCTTCAAACATGACTCCGCTTATCAACTGCAGCCAAGAGGCGACTGTTTCGGTAGGGCTGGAGAACTATGAGATGTTTCTAGAGCTGCAGGCCTTGCCTATCACTTGTGGCATTGGTGTTTGCTGGTTGTGGGGGTATTGGTGGTGGTTGGAGGGGGGCATGCTGTGCGGCTTCACCATGCCTGGGAGTGCACACCCGAGGCCAGGCCTCTCCTCTCAGGCAAGGCAGAGGGCTGCTCTTTTGAGTGCAGGGCCCAGGGCCAGGACTCGCCAGCAGCAGGTGGCGGCTTGTAAACAAGAGGAGCACAGCTGGTGAGGACCTGGAGTCGCTCCAGCACCAGTGCAAAAAGGGAAGCTCATCTTCTAATTGCGTATTCATTTTGGCTGGCGTGCGCCGATGCAGCGAGCTGGAGGACACTTGAACCAAGTTGCCTCTTGCACTCTGCACACACACACACACACACACACTCACAACTCTTACACACACTCACAACTCTTTACAAACACTCACAGAGTGTATACACACACTGAGTTTAGCACTAGTCAGCCTAGCACCAGTCATCCAAGGTCAGTAAGAGGATGTGGGCAACATGCGGACGCCAGCTTGTGCCAAGTCTGAGCTAAGGACACAGCGGCTAATGGATTCAGAACCCCAATCAGAGCTGCCCAGGCACATCAGGATCCAGAGAGCTCATCTGGTGTCAGTGGTTCCCTTCCAAATCACCCACCGGTTAATTAGGCACCAAATGGGTAAAAACTGACCCCAGATCAGACTCAGATGCTGTGTGGGAGGCTGTGTTTGATGTGTGTATAGAGCCCAGGTATGGAGATACTCAGCCTGTTTTGTGATTCAGGTATAGAGGACAAAGAGATGATGCAATGTGTGTGTGTTTCTTTTGTGTGTGTGTGTGTGTGTATAGGCTATATGCGTGTGTGTGTGTGTGTGTGTGTGTGTGTGGATTTGCCACACACATCTGTGTGTGTGAGTGTGTAATTGAGTTGCAAGGAATGTCCGTGGAGTCTCACTGCGGAGGCGGGGAGGACTATGGGAACCCCTGTGCACACCGAGCCGCATGTAAACACCCCGCTAATCCTCAATGGGCAGGAGAAAAAGTGCTGATGTGTATTTGTGTGTGTGTGTGTGTGTGTGTGTGTGTGTGTGTGTGTGAGTGTGTGTGTGTGTTGTGTGGTGTGTGTGTGTGTGTGTGTGTGTGTGTGTGTGTGTGTGTGTGTGGAGAGAGAGAGAGAGAGAGAGAGAGAGAGAGAGAGAGAGAGAGAGTGAGTTCAGGTGTGTACATGTGTGGGATGTGTGTGTAGTTGTGCATGCACATTGTGTGTGTGTGTGTGTGTGTGTGTGTGTGTGTGTGTGTGTGTGTGTGTGTATGTTGTGTGTGTGGTGTGAGTGTGAATGTCCACTCCTTTACTTCACCTTGCTCTACTCTGGCTCAAACACAGGACATTGATTTCTATCAAGGAGCACTGTGGCAATTAGTGAGTGAGAGAGATGGAGAGAGAGAAAGATGGAGAGAGAGAGAAAGAAGGGAGAGAGAGAGCGCGACTAAGGGAGAGGGAGTGTGGGAGAGGCGCTCTTTCCAGGAAGGTGCAGAGCGGGGGAAAAAGATGAGGAGCGAACGAAAGCGAGTGGGAGAGAGTAGAAAACAGAGCCGCAGAAAGGAGCAGAGCGAGGGAGTGAGAGAGCAGAGAGAGAGAGAGAGAGAAAAACAGTCCAAGAACAGCAGAGAAAAGATGAAGAGGTGGAGGAGGCAGAGAAGAGAGGTCTTGTTTATCACTAAATGAAAAGAATTCCTTCCTTTTTTCACCACATCTGCTATCATGAATACGTGATATCCACATTTACACAACAAATGAAATACATGAAGTTTTGATTTTGGCATTAGAGAAAGCACCATGGCCAAAAATAAACTTGAGAGCCTTTCACGCATAGTGTGTACTACAAAGCACATCACCACACACACACACACACACACACACACACACACACACACATACACACACACACACACACACACACACACACACACACACACACACACACAGTTTTGTCGATCTGTGACTTAAAACGTCCATGTCTACACTTCATTCCAGGATGGCATCATTGCAAACTGATCATATATTAGATATCCTGCTCAGATGGATTCAGATACGAGGATACAGAACATTACATTAACTGATGGATTATTCACATTAATGGCAACCCCAACCCGATCATTTTATGCTTTGTCAGTGTGCAGGGGACTAGTTTTGTGCTTGTCTGTGTTTGTAGGGTTGTTTGTTTCAATTTATATGACCATGTGGTTATACTATTTTAGTGACACGCAGGCAGTATCTTGTGTACTGCTTTGGTGGGATCCACAGCCACTGCTGTACACTCTCACATGCCATGATTCTCAGTCCCTGTGTCCACTGTATATTTTTTGTTGTGTTTTTCGGGAGCTCCCAAAAGCCATCATCACCTCCTGGACTCCCCCGCCACCACCACCACACACGTGCCACGCCAGCCCTCTCGCCCATTCACTCGCTGCAGGCGCAATGCCTTTCTGTCACCTCAGGGGAAGCTGGGTCGCTGCCAGGACTTGTGCCAGTGCCGAGACAGAGACCAGGGGCTGAGGCCGAGGCCACAAAACACAACTGTCCCCCTCCCTCGCCCCTCACCCCTCCCATCACCCACCAACCCCAAGGCCCCGCTGTGCCTGGCCGACTCCTCGGCCCTCGTACATCACCCTCTCTCCCTGCCTTGGACGGACCTCTCTGTATCCGCAGGGCCCCTTGTCAGATGCACCAGGGCTCTGCTGATAACTGTGTCCGGCAGCCTTGGGCGTATAAATAATACAGGAGGCATTAATAAAATCATAAAATGAAACAGAAACTCTTATGATTCTCTATCGGCGAGCGGAGCGGGGACAGATGACCCGAGTTGTCTGGGGACGACCGGCCTGCCCTCTGGGCATCGCCTGAGTGGACAGGTGCGGGACTTACTAAATCAACGCAGGGAGAGCAAGGGGGATGGCAAGCAGGTGAGTGTGTGTGTGTGTGTGTGTGTGTGTGTGTGTGTGTGTGTGTGTGTGTGTGTGTGTGGACATTGAACCCCTGTCTAGCGATGTGAGTAAGAACTGTAGGCTGACCCCATGAACTCAGTGCTGTCAGGCTGACTCATAAAAAGCATAATTACACTAAACCTTTAGGAGACAGTCAGAGAGAGAGAGAGAGAGAGAGAGAGGACGAGTGGAGAGAAAGAGAGAGAGGCGGAGGTCACTGGTGGGATATGAGGGCAGATTTATGACCATCCCTAGCCCATAGGGACCAAGTTATCTTAAGCATTAGATGTCCTCACCCCTTTATCTCTGTCTATCTCTCTCTCTCCAATTAATGCTTCTTTGTCCTGTTACTGTATCTCCATATTATGCATTATTAAAATTCATTCTAGGTATTTTTACTAACTAACACTTCACTTGTTCTTCACTAAGAACAGACCAGTCCTGGTCACTAATCTCTACTGGTTTCACCTCTCTACCTCCCTGTCCCCCCCCTTTCTTTCTCTCTCACATTTTAAATAAATGAAAACAACAAATTGTGTGAAGAAATAAAGCTTGCTGTTTTCCCCAGCTCCCTCCTTTCGTGATATAGCTGTCTGTCACTAAGGTCACCTAGAGGAAGCTGCCATATGATAGCTATCAAAGGCAAGAACACCAGGAGTGAGACCAATAAACTGATCTTAGAAGCAAGGGAGGCTGTGAAAATGTCAACTGGCAAAAGAATGCATACAAAAACTGTTCACTATAAACTGTTAAAATAATGAAATCCTGTCATAAAAATGTCCTCCTCTCTCCTCTCCTCTCCTCTGCTCTCTTCTCCCCTCCACTCCTCTCTCTTCCTCTTCTCTCCTCTCCTCTCCTCTCCCCTCCCCTCTGAAAATTAGTAGGCTACTAATTCTCTGAGAACTGCCTGGTGACAAAGGAGCACATTTTGGCCGGGGAAACTGATTTTTACTTTTATCGTAATCTCTGACTGTTAATGAATTTTGCTTCCGCCCAATTTCCATTCACTGGCAAAGATTACTTAGGGATTATTAAAGATAATTGGAAGTGGTCAATTATCAACCCCCTGCCTAATGTATTGTGTACACACACACACACACACACACACACACACACACACACACACACACAGTGTGTCCTCCAGACCCACCGGTCTGCCACCTGACCTCTCCACCATATGTTTTCTTTCCAATTTGTTTCTACCTCGCATTATACTGCATTCTGATACTACCCCAGCAATCTAATGGTGTGTGTATTTCTGTGTGTGTGAGTGTGTGTTTTATGTGTGTGTGTGTGTGTGTGCGTGCTTCTACTTTATGTGTGTGAATAGGTGTTTATAACATTTCTATGTTATTTATAAGTGTGTGTGCAGACCTGTATTTGTGTATGAGATGTTAATAATGTTAATAATGTTTCCAGCTTTTCCTATAATATACAGCCCCTTATACCAAACCCCCCCCACCACCACCACCACCACCACCACCACCACCACGCTGTGACGGACGCTGCTGGTGCTGATGATGTCATGTAGCCAGAAGCACTGACAGATTCTCCCAGAATCCTTCAGCTCCCATGGGGAGGCGGGCCCCCAGTGCGCCAAACGAGGACTGGAGCCGACCAATCTCACAGCTCCCCTGTCCGAGACAGATGTGTGGAGCAGCCCGCCCACTCACAGCAACCCTCTCGAAGGTGATGTCATCCCTTTGAGCTGGAGAGATCGATGATGGATCCCACTCATTTGAAAATGGACATGGATGGGTTGTAGAAAAGGGAAGGGAAGAGGGGCTGCCTGGTGTGTGTGTGTGTGTGTGTGTGTGTGTGTTTGTTTGTGTGTGTGTGTGTGTGTGTGTGTGTGTGTGTGTGTTTGTTTGTGTGTGTGTGTGTGTGTGTGTGTGTGTGTGTGTGTGTGTGTGTGTGTGTGTGTGTGTGTGTGTGTGTGTGTGTTTGTCCGTATGTCTGTGTGCTGTAGTTGTGTGGGTGGGTATCTGGTGATGATGTTTCTTGTGTATGGTTGTGTGTGTACTTTTATCTGTTTGGTGCAAATATGTTTGCGTGTAGTGTGTGTAGTGTGTGTGTGTGTGTCTGTGTGTGTGTCTAAGTTAGTGCTTGCATTGTTCACTTGAGTTAGAGAGTCATAGAACTGCTAGGATGCCTGTGTGTGTGTGTGTGTGTGTGTGTGTGTGTGTGTGTGTGTGTGTGTGTGTGTGTGTGTGTCTGGGTTAGTGTGCTTGCTCTGTTCACTTGAGTTAGAGAGTCGTAGAACTGCTAGGAGGCCTGTGTATGTGTGTGCCCATATTTACAGTACTGTGTGATCATGTTTCATGTCGGAGTGTGTATACGACATCCATTTAATCCCAGTCTCTGTTCATACTAATTTAATCCCAGTCTCTGTTCATACTAATTTAATCTCAGTCTGCTTCCAGTGGGTGGTGAAAGAAAAAAGGAAAAAAAGAAAGAAATAAAGTTAGCAGACAGATTCCAGAGACTTGAGTGTGTGTCTCCATGGCTACGGTTGCGTGGGGTGCACTTACAGATACTCAGATAGATGGAGCTGAAGTTGGGGGCGACACTGACAGCAGAAAGACTGTGTGTGTGTGTGTGTGTGTGTGTGTGTGTGTGTGTGCTGTGTGATGGAGGTACAGAGACACCTGGCCAAGAGCAAAGCCAAGGTCAACAGAAGGTGGAACTGCAGTATTCATCTCTCTCTCTCAACACACACACACACACACTGACACAGACACTCTCCCATACATATGCTAGTTATGTACGACCAAAACCTAGCAAAAACTCCCAAGTCTATTCATTCGCCATTCGAAAAGATTCTCTGTTTGTTTTGTAATTGACATATTGCACAACTGCAATTTTTGTAATTGACATATTGCACAACTGCAATGAGCCAGCCATCTTAAATCTTACCTTTGCTCATCCTTAAGCCTGAGATCCACCCATCTGCACCTCCAGCCTACGATAATAATTGAAACTGTCCGTAACTGCAGACACCAGTGGACCCGTCACACTGTGGCTATTTAGCTGACATGAGCTTCTGTGTGATGGGAAGTGATGCTGCTGGCACCTCACTGGTAACCCAGATATGCAGCCTGAATTGAAGAAACTGCTGCTGTGCCCTGATGAAAGCCCTGCTGTTCTACAATCACGGCCGTTGCAGTAAGTCCGCAGTTACAAAAACGTGCTCTTGGACAGGGTAGAAATGTGGCCAGACCAGAGGCACCATGAGCTACCGTGTGTTGTGTGTGTATGTGTGCAACAAATTGTCATTAAGGGTCCAACCACTAAACGCAGGTCTGCCACTGGTGTGTGTGTGTGTGTGTGTGTGTGTGTGTGTGTGTGTGTGTGTGCGCGTGCGTGCGTGCATGCATGCGTGTGTGTTTACTACCCACGGATGGCTAAAATGGCAAAGACAAATTTCTTCACACTGGCTACTAAAACAATATTTACATCATTCACACATCACAATTTTTCCAATAAAACACAATTTTGCAAACTATTGTTGTTTTATCAAAATACTTGACACAATTCACAAAACCACACACCCAAATGGCAAAATACCTCATATAGCCTGCAAAATGAAGCACTGTAACCAAAACTACATATAGCATTATCAAAATCAAACTTTTGCACCAAATGGCACACACTTCATTCATATTACCAGATTTTTGGCTAACCAACTACACACTGTTGGGCATAATGAAAAGCACTCTCATCTTTAGTATGCTTTGCCATAATACTAAAACAAATTGTAGAATATTCTTTAGATTGTTCACATGCACAGAAATATTTGCATATACACACACATGCTGTTGAAACCATTTATTATTTTTATTTTTCACCAAACAAGTCAGTGCAACATATGCACAACAGATATATTTACATTGGAATGAACAAAAATATGCTCTTAAAAAAACAGTAAACTGAAAAATAAAATTGCAGAAAATGTTGGAGAAATGTTGTTGTCTTCTTTGGCCATGAACTCCTCTACCAGCTCTCACTCTTCCTCCCCCTCTCATTCTCACTCCCCCTCTTCCTCTCTGCAACGTCTTCCATTGTAAAAAAAAGGTGCTCACCTGTGGTCTTTTCATAGTGATTACTTCCTGATTGAAGTGGTAACAATTGACCATTGAGGTGTTTGACCTGGGCTCATATAAGTAAGTAAGTATATATACTCTTTTGATCCCGTGAGGGAAATTTGGTCTCTGCATTTAATGCATCCAATCCGTGAATTAGTGAAACACACAGAGAGGTGAAGCACACACTAATCCCACTGCCTGCACTAACAGCGGCGCTCGGGGAGCAGTGAGGGGTTAGGTGCCTTGCTCAAGGGCACTTCAGCCATGCCTACTGGTCGGGGCTCGAACCGACAACCCTCCGGTTACAGGTCCGAAGTGCTAACCAGTAGGCCACGGCTGCCCTATGTGTTGGCCAATTAGCTCATGTAGTGTCAATTTGAATGGCAGTGTTTTGAAATGGCAAACATGTGACTTTATGTCAGATTGTTGTGTCTTTTGCAGAGAACCATGTTCACTGCATTTGAAAAACGCCATTTTGAATTGCAAAATATGTGTAAATGAGAAAATGTGTTTTGGAGACTTGAGAAGAGGTTTTGCCCTCTGTGTGTCAGTTTAAATAATTGTGCTTTGAATGTCATTTTAGTGTGTTAGCAATTGGAAAAAGCTGTAACACAAACTGAACCAGCCTTGAGCGACACAGATACATTCTTTGCAGCGGCTCCCTTTGCAGGGGACTGCAGTGATGTCCACCCGGTGCGCACCGTGGTTCCCAGGTTACAGTTGCCGCAGTGATGAGGATGAATGGGTGCAAGGGTTAATGTGAGGTGATGGCACAGTAACATGGGCCGTCTTAATTAACAGCGGTAGTCAGGGCAGGCACAACAGGCCTAATCGGCAGATTAATCTTCATAATCAGAGGTTATTAATCTCAATAAGGCCTACCGCACGAGATGGAAGCGCAACTAAGCACATCGCTGTGC